>NC_045690.1:16685201-16988231 GCF_003331165.1 Xiphophorus hellerii | reverse complement strand
GATTTATGTATTAACCAGCTTTTTAAAGAAATCCATTTTCCTGTTGAGCCCCCGATGTACGTCTAATGCGGCACCATGCTGGTAATCAGAGAAGAGTCGGGTGTTTGATTCTGACCCACCCCTCCCTCCACCTTTCATGGTTCACACCGCACCTCAACATCTTGTCTCACAACACCTTGGCTGCCTAATCAATACTGCTTGGCTCCTTGTTCAACCAAAGACATCTCCACCTCCCTTCACCACTGTTCTCCATTATTCTCCACTACCTTTGGTTCTTCTGCCTTCTCTCTTCACAGCAGGAGTCACCTCAATCAGGACGCACGTGTCTCGGCTTCTGAAGAGTCCGGATGAAAGTGCGACAACAATACAAGGAAGAAAAAGTTGAGGAAAGGTAGAAAGAAAGAGGGAAGGCTAAAAGAAGATAATTCTTTGGACTTGTGGATGGGCTGCCTTGACAATCTCCAAGGGCCCCACTCCTGTGTGCAGATGTCAATAACATACCGTCAGTGGGGGGAAGTGGAGTGTGTATTTAATAAAGGTCAAGGAAAACATGGAGAAGAGGAGGAAAGAGTGTGTGTGAGTTCAAGAGAAGGATTATCCCACTAAACACAAGGTGTTTTAACCCACATGAGAGGGAGGGAATTTTTTAATCTATAAAGGCCAAAGGTCTCAGTCTGCCTCTTCAAGATTTTTTTCCAACTCATCTCACCCCTCCACCTCTGGAAAGAAAAAAGATCACCCATTGAAACAGAACAAACTATTTTAAAAGTTGCATTTCTGAGAAGTCAAACATTAAAGGATAAAAAAAATTAGATTTGAAAGTAACATTTCCGTCTTCCTGTAAGCGGGGTCTCGCTATGACAGAGATGTTACAGCCCGGCTAATTAGAGCTGGCGGAATAGAACATGTGCATAGATATCATCTATTGTTCCTCATCACTCTAATGAGCTTAAATGTCTTTGTCTTTATTCATCAGCTCAAAGGTTGCAGAGTCGATGCGATAAAGTCATTTTCGTTTTCTACATCTCACAGTGTCTTAAAAAAGTATTCATACCCCTCAAACTTTGCCACATTTTGTCACGTTGCAACTGTAAATTTTAGGGTGAAATGGTGCATAATACCAAACATTTTCACCCATTGTAGTCTGAGAGGTCGGACTGGATATTAATTCAACATCCTCTAATATAAAAGCTTTACATAAAATCCACTGCAATCGATTATCTTCAGAAGGTGCCTCGCTAGCAAACAGAGTACGTATAATTAAGGCTGAGCACAAATCTAACTATTCTGTGAAGGACCTACAGGTTTGTTAAGAACATCAGTGAAAAATGAAGGCAAATAGACACATCAGGAAAGTTGGGGAGAAAATTGAAGCGCGTTTTAAAGAAGGGTTAAGAGTGAACATCATTTGAAGAGTGGTGCAGCTGAAAATCTACCTAAACCGACATGTCAGACAAGGAGAATATTAACAAGAGAAGCATCCAAAATACCTATGATAAGTCTGCTGGAGCAGCAAAGATTAATTGTTCAGGTGGAAGAGTATTTCAGTATGCCAAGTAGTTTTGAACTCTGGAAATCTATGGAGGAGGGTTAAGAAAAAGTCATTGTTGATGTGAAGCTGTGTGAATTTATGTTTGCAGTTTGTCTCAGGCCCTAATGAGGTGGAAGATTCTCTGGTAAGATTAGATCTAAATTCAACTGTGCATGGTGGAAAACTAAGACTCCCCATCAAATTTAAAACATGGTGATGGCAGCATATTGCTGTGGGGATGCAATTCTTTAACAGAGCTAAAGATGGGACAATTCTGGAAGAAAACTTGTTAGAGGCTGCAAAAGACTTCATACTGGGGCAGAGGTTCATCTTCCAGCAGGACCCTAAATTAACATATAGCCTAAACCTACTTAGTCTAAGCTAGTTTGCAAAGAACGGGCAAAAATGTTACTCTCTTGTTATGCAAAGCAAGATTAACTGACTTGCAGCTGTAGTTGCAGCAAACCGGGTTTCTACAGAAAACCCCCCCCCCAAAAAAACTAAATACTTTTGCAATGTGCTGTACATAGGCCTGTCGCGATAAACGATAAATCGATTAATCGTACGATAAATTAAAACTATCGACGTCATTTCAATTATCGACATTATCGTCTCTCCCGACCTTTTTCTCTTTCTGTTAATGACACCTTATGAAAAAAGGCTCAACTCCGGTGCTCTCCACTGACCCTCCTTCCTCATTTCCTTAGTATAATGTCCAGCGCACACTACGCGATCTTAGAGCTGTCGGCCGATTGTCGGCCCATTTTTAAAACCTGACAGACCACACATTAGCCGACAGAAATCCTAGGTATAACTGTTCGATCGGGTTCGGTCCTGCCGTGTGGTGTCCAACAATGGGCACAAAATAATGGCTACAAGTTCAGTGAACTAATTTTAAAACCGGGCATTAATCAATGCTTTACTACAATCTACCTGCAATGCATGTGGCTAGTGTCAGCGTAAAGTCCTGACTGAATGAAAATCATTAGAACCTATTTACGTCACGTTAAGGAAGAACAGCTGAAAAGTTACCGGGTTTATCAACTGCGGTAGCAATTTCGCTCCAGCTCCTCCCCTTGTCATTTCTATATTCTTTGCATGTTGAATAAACATTAATGTTGTTTCCACGTCGGCTGGACTTCGGGTTGCGCCGTGTCAGCTGTTTGGGATTCCCCGACGTAATTTCCCCTCAGAAAACACGGAGGAGAATCCGCGCTTTCTGATTGGCTACCTGTCACTTTCAACAGGTTGCGTTAACGATCCCAGTCGGGGAAAACCCCTGATTTAGATCGGAGCGGCAACGAGGATCTACCATAACACACCACACAATCTTAGAAAGACCAAAGGTCTAAGATTATTGTAAGGGGAAAAATAGGAGCAAAAAGTCATGTAGTGTGAACTATTGCATCAGGTAGTCGATGTGCCCGTCTTCTCTATTTAAATCTAATTATTACTGAAGGGCAACATAGTATACAGACTTCATAATCTGCACTCTTTGGGTTGAATGCAGTTAGGCCTGTCGCGATAAACGATAAATCGATTAATCGTAAGATAAATTAAAACTATCGACGTCATTTAAATTATCGGCATTATCGTCTCTTCCGGCCTTTTTCTCTTTCTGTTGATGACACCTTATGAAAAAAGGCTCAACTCCGGTGCTCTCCACTGATCCTCCCTTCCTCATTTCCTTAGTGTAAAGCCCAGCGCACACTACGCGATCTTAGAGCTGTCGGCCGATTGTCGGCCCATTTTTAAAACCTGACAGACCACACATTAGCCGACAGAAATCCTAGGTATAACGGTTCGATCGGGTTCGGTCCTGCCGTGTGGTGTCCAACAATGGGCACAAAATAATGGCTACAAGTTCAGTGAACTAATTTTAAAACCGGGCATTAATCAATGCTTTACTACAATCTACCTGCAATGCATGTGGCTAGTGTCAGCGTAAAGTCCTGACTGAATGAAAATCATTAGAACCTATTTACGTCACGTTAAGGAAGAACAGCTGAAAAGTTACCGGGTGTATCAACTGCGGTAGCAATTTCGCTCCAACTCCTCCTCTTGTCATTTCTGTATTCTTTGCATGTTGAATAAACATTAATGCTGTTTCCACATATCATCTCCAATGTCCGCTGGACTTCGGGTTGCGCCGCGTCAGCTGTTTGGGATTCCCCGACGTAATTTCCCCTCAGAAAACACGGAGGAGAATCCGCGCTTTCTGATTGGCTGCCTGTCACATTCAACAGGCTGCGTTAAGCTCCCAGTCGGGAAAACCCCTGATTTAGATCGGAGCGGCAGCGACGATCTACGGTAACACACCACACAATCTTAGAAAGACCAACGTGCTAAGATTGTCATAAGGGGAAAAATAGGAGCAAAAAATCATGTAGAGTGAACTATTGCATCAGGTAGTGGATGTGCCCGTCTTCTCTATTTAAATCTAATTATTACTGAAGGGCAACATATTATACAGACTTGATAATCTGCACTCTTTTGGTTGAATGCAGTATTTATTTCCACTTTGGCTTTATGTTGTTTAGTTTTTATCAAGTACATTTTTTGTTAATAGAGACTGAGAATCCATTTTGTTTTTGGTTGTTTTGTTTATCAGCTCCAGTGTTAAATATTCTTTTGAAAATAAAGTGTATCTATCTTTGGCAGGAAATCGCCTGCATTATTACGTCATTTCCATTAAATCAGTGTAAAAAGGTCTTCAGACAATATTATCGTTTATCGCAATAATTTTTTGAGACAATTAATCGCTCAGCAAAATTTGCTATCGTGACAGGCCTAGCTGTACATGTTGACGTCCTTCTAAAAACATTGTTTACGTTTCTAAAAAGAAATGTAGCTAATAGCTACTAATCCATGGCATCTGCGATGTTTGGAGTTGGATCTAGGGAAAAGAAACAGAGTGCATGGATGACTGAGAGGAGTGAGAACACCTCTGTCTAACCTGGAGTGCTGAAAGAGGCCAAGCTTGTGGAAAGGTGTGCAATGAGAACAGAGATAGACCTGTTATCATGTAACAGGGGCCTCGATTAGAAATGACCTTGAACAGACAAGCGTGCATGGAACGCACACACACACACGGACACACAACAGGGGTCACGGGGCACAAAGAGCCACTGTGTCAGGTCACAGAACACAGAGAGAAGGATATAAGATTTGAGGGATGCGATATGACTAATATGAGGGGTTTTGCAAGCTTTGGGCAGTGTGGAGACTGGCGTTACAGCCAGGGGTGACTGACACTGTTGATCTGTATCACACATCAGAGCGGATCACACAAAGCGGAGCAGACCAACCTCACAGTCAAGTATGGGCACAGAACTTGCAAAATAACATTTTGTAACTCATGCGCCTCTGTGGTGACAGCACTTTCATTTGAAAGCAAATATGAGTATTTAAACCCTAAAACCACAACAAAAATATCTTTCTGCATTCAAGTGTCTTAGATTTATTTCCCAGATGACACAAAGATGCAATTTATTCAGTGAAAATGCAGCCTCAAGCAAAAAAAAAGAAAAAGAAAAGAAAAGAAAAAAAAATCTTCACCCAAACTGTTATTTCAGCTCCTCAAAGGAAGAGTTCAAAGATCAGCACCTAGCAGGATGGGACAGGGTACGGCGTGGCTTGCATGTCGATCAGGTTACATACTTCAAAGAAGCGCTGCCATGCACAGCCAGCGATGAGAGCAAAGAGGCCAACTAAAGAGCCACATTGTCATTCTGCCAATATTGCCACTGCCAAGGAAAGGATAGCTCATTTTTTTCTAATATAATTGGAGGGTTTTTTCCCCCTCTATCAACAAAGGTTCTGAAGAATATGATCTCTTCCTTTGAATTTTCTGAATGGCTTAAAACATTCTCAGACAACTTTTCTTGGGCAGAGAATGGGAATGATCCATAGATGGCACTGTTGGCTAATGCTACAAGTTTGCGTTGCCAGCCTCGCAAACAGAGAAGGAGGAGGGGGAAAGAATATCCGCTTTTAAAAGTCATCAACTTTGGATCTGGGAAGAGAAAAAAAAAATCTTTCATCTACATGCAAGTGTTCTTTGCCAGATACAGGCTTGCAACTTGAAATTAATTCAAACTTCTAAGGACTAACTTTAAAATTTTTATTATTTATTTATTCCATTTATTTCTATTTGATATTTATTTCTAGTGTTTCTTCAATACATTTTATTATTTGTTACTGTTTGCTTAATGTGGCATTTTCCTAGTTTTATGTCCCTTTTAACCTCTGCACAGCACTTTATCTCATTTCTCTGTATAAAAGGTGTTTTATGAATCATAATAAAACGTTATTGATTGCTTTTAAGTTATCATTTTAATTTATATTGTTTATTGAATTTATTTTATAGCAAAAATGTTTTTACTATTAGTTTTATCAAAATCTATTCTTTCAGCAATATCTAAAATTTTTGTAAACCCAAAAATATTCTTTTCTTTTTGTTTTTAAAAGAAAAACAATGAACCTTAAAACACTAAAAATAACCCTAAGACATGTAAATAATTTGTTAAAGTTGAATTTTGTAGGAAAGTTGACAATATAAATACAACTGACAGCAATATGTATGCAGAGCACAAGATCCAACTAGGAAACAGCCTCAGAGAGCAGCAGCTGAAACTGAAATCTGAGCCATCAAGTTGTACTCTTATGGTTGCCATCACTCAGTAAGCAAAAGAGGAAGCCTGTTGTTTATGGTGAAGGATTGTTGATGACGGTGAGAAGGGTAAATGGGGACATGACTGGAGTTTCTGCAGGCCTACAAGGGCCCCATGGGAGTCCAGCTGCCCTGATCTATGGCCAGTCAGACTGAAGAGGTCAGGCCAGAAGAGCCCTGGAAATGGGAAATTAGCAGGCTTTTGCAATTAGAGAAATGGCCACAGGCGAGGATGGTATTGCCTCACATGCAACAGAAATATTTAAATGTAAATGATTATGAGACGGCATAGAAACAGAAAGCAGGCTGTGTGAAGTTGCATATAATCACAGCACGAAGGCTACATCAAGAGGTTTTCGATTTAAAAGTGTAAAACTGGGCGATTTATTTAGAAGATGATAAAAAAGAAAAAAAAAAAAAAAAAAGGCGGGCCGAAGGTTTGAAATGCCCCCGGGCAGTCTGACTGGCCCTTGCCACTAGGTCTGAATGTGTGAACATGCGGAAACCCCAGAGCAGCCCTGCGTTCCAGATAAACATGTCTCCATATCAGCTCTTTAGAAAGGACCATGAGAAAACACTATCTGTCTTATTTCCAGCACATCGAGCCAGCTCTCATCTGAAAAACAAACTCCACAATCCCATAAGAGGCGTTTAAATTTTGATGTATCTGGCTAAAATAGGAGGTTGTGTACGGGTGCAGCGGGAATAATGCGTTACACTGCACAGGATCAATCCCCGCACACTGTTTGCGCTGACAGCAGGAAGAGCTTTTGCCGCGGTTGAAGTTTCTGTCCAGGTAGCTTCCTCATGGCTGCAGGCGGTCAGATAGGCAGCGCTGAGTTAACCACACATGCACTTATCTCAAAGCTGTCAGTCAGCCACCCCTGCACCGCACCGGACCACCGAGGTCCTCATACATAATTTGCCATCAAATGAATATTTTCTCAGCGTCCTAGCAAACGGGCTATTTGATGAAATATTCATTCAGTGATTAATTTTTGCATCTGATCTTCTGTCAACTGAGATAAAAAAAAAAAATTTACTTTTCCTGCAAAGCCATTGTTGAAGGGCACCTTTCTCCAACTTTGCACATAAAACTTTGATCAACTGATGCAGCATGCATACTATTGTTCCGGAGTGAGACGAAGAGGCAACTTACCACACTTACAAGTGAAGTTACGGCATACTAAATGAGACAGACTAAAAGCACAAACATGACTTTTTACTCTTCTGAGCAGATTAGATGCAGATGATAACAGGTGTTATGAAGAGTGCAGCAGCTCAGCTGATGCTACAACATAAGTAGCAGCTCCTTAAGGCAGTATGAGGAAACAGATGGTTAGACTCCATCACATCCACCACATTTAAACACCACCTTTTCTTAGCAAAACCAGACTAAAAGTAAATAAAAGGCTAATTTGTAATTATAAGTACGGTATAGTTAAAATGTCTACATGCCAAAGTAATTTGACCTATTGGTGAACAAATAAAATGAGAAAAGAGTAAAACTGGATGGAAAGAGTTTGAAAAATAGCACATGAGACTCAATCTTCTTGAGCAGCAAGAAGTAAGCGTCACCAAGAAGAAGGAAAAGGGTGAACATATGGAATCGTTTCAAATCTTAAAAAAGGCATTTTGCAAAGCATGTGGAGCAACAATACCTGGCAAAACACAGCAACTTGAAGAGACATCTGGAAGCAGACCATCCCGCACATCCTAGATCAGACATGTCAGGGTCAAGACCTGCGGGGCCTCGGCTACAGACCCAGATAAGAAGTGAATGTAGTTCATAAAACTGAACAAACCCCAAGCTGAGACAGAAGTTACTTCGTAAGCCACAAATCCTGCTTCGCAGTTCAGTTTCACTAAACTAAGTATGAATATTTGCAGAAAATGTAAACTTCTTTTTCTCAGATCTTTTGAATCATTCAATAGGGCTCTCTTAGCATTTGATTAAGCCATAATGCCACCACCATAGGTATCCCTTATGCACTATAATTTTTCTTTACAATCTTCATATTTGTCCTACATATAGGAGGTTTTTGCATGTCCATCACCACTTTCAGCTTTGTTGTGGAGGAATAAACCAATAAAAGTTTTGGTTAAATTATCAGCAATGCAGATTAGGATAGTTTCTCCAAAAAGCAATGTATGTCATCTGATCCTGCACAAAAGATTAGCAAAAATGAAATAAAATTTAAAAAACTGCAACACAAAAAATGTACAACTCCGCTCACAAAAGGAAATAATATTCACCAATGTCATACTTGAAATATATTGTAATACATTCTAATACTGCACGAAATACTCCAAAATACTGCAATGTATTTTTGTTTCTAAAAAGGTCTCTTCGCTCAACCAGGTTACATGTGCAATTTGGAGATGTGTGTGTCTCTCTATGGCTGAAAGTCCAGTAGCACCAAGACCCCAGGAAACCATTTAATTAGCAGTGGCGTGAACATCACCTGTTGACATTTAATTATCCGTAGCACTATAAGGTTTGGGTGTGAGGACTCTTCCACACAGCACTCAGGGTCTTAACATGCTACAGCCATGTCACTACAGCGGTTTTGTACTTGTGCAAAAAAATCAAGGCCCTATCCAGCTCCATCATTCATAATGGGAAGTGCAGAATGATGTTCCACAGTAGCCTCCTCCAAGGCCATACAGACACCAGTCTCTATGAAAAGGGGTTCTAAAGGAAATAGATGTGTTTATTAATTGATACCTTCATCAACATTCCAGTATAGGCTGCAGGCTTCAGGTGGCTGTGCCTGGTTTCCTGTTCCAATTATTTAAAACTGTTTGGGCTGCAGTTACCATGTAACACCATTAATTTTTTTTTACTACCATTGTACAACACAAAATATTTCTAAACCTTTTTTTTTTCAGTAGTTTCAATTCTTTGTGCAGTAGTTTACTGTCAGATGATGAGGTAAAAAAAAACAAAGAAGAAAAAAAATTCCATAAATTCTTCTTGAGATATAACCTACCTTAACGAGGTACAGCAGCTGATACAGGTCTTCCACCTCATCCCCTTCTGTCTGACTGTAATTTCTGCTCGTGTCCAGGCTGGAACCTTGTATGGTACGTCTATAAAGAGGCAACTCCATTGCATCAGCGTACAGCTCTATTGCCTGATGACCCACCGTCTGGTACATGTAGCTGTCCAATTCATCTATAGCATAAGGGAAAGTGTTTTGGAGTCAAAATCTGATGGCAGTGCATATATGGAATGAAATGACATCGGACTTATATGGCACATTTTCAGGACACTCAAAGATGCTTTATAATGATATCAGTCATTCCCATTCACATGCTGATGATGGCAAGCTAATGGATTGTAGCTCCACAACAATGGACACAGTTTGCAGGACACACTCCTACCTCTGTCACCCCAATATCTGATGTGCATAGGATGTGTTTGTAAATAAAAAAGGATGCTAGCAGAAGTCCATCAAAATGTGAAATAAACAATGGAGTAACTCACTGCAAAATTACCAATTTAGTTAAGGACCATTGTATATTGCTAAGTTACTGTAAATTAGCAATATGCCATTTTAACATGGCTTAATGTAAACATTGTTACAGAAAACCATCATATAAAAAGAAATAATTTAAAGAGAATTATAATATATTTGGTGGTCCATCCTGATGCAGTCACATGTTGTTCTTACAAATCTGAGACTTGCCTTCTAAGGAGTAAAATGTACTTTTCAGGCACAGTGCCATTTTTAGCACAATCAAGTAACTGTTCAGATGATATAAAAATACATATATATCAAATGTAAAATATAAAAGAAATTTTACTTCATAATTTGGTGCCTTGAAATTGGACCTCTGTTTCTTTAAGAAACTCCAACTAATTGCTGCTGCTGCTGCTAGTCTGGTGGAGCTGAGTAGAGGAGAAACAGGAGAGGGGTCCTCAGTAAGGCAATAGCACGGCTGGCGAATGTAGCTCTGAGGAGGATTTTTGTGGAAATAGGTGAAACCTTTGTGGGAGCAAAGGTTTAGTCATGTTGAGTCAAGTGGCTGCCATGGGAGAGTCAAGGATTCCTTAACCGAGACAGGGTCATTTTACTCTGTGCGGGGTGTGGTGGGGTCACACTGACCCTGTGTGCATTTTTAAAGTGGATTTTTGTGGAAATTGACGGTCTGGCCGTCTCACTAAGACCACTGGAGGATTAACCTTCCATGATAGAATCAAAGCGATAGTCCAGGTATGTTTGATGAGGGAATAATATTATAACATGATATAAAGCTCAAAAAGTCAAACTTACATAATACCCCCGTTTCATAAAACATTTTTCACCATTTATCTGATCATTTGGCACATGCTTTGTATGAGGCTGGAGACAGAACTGTGATTTGATTGAAAAAAAAACTGATGTAAATTAAAGCATCTGCTGGTTTTGATTGGCATATTTACATTTGTATGTACTTAGTGATATCTTCCTAGTGAATTGGGTGAAGAACAAAGCAGATGATGGTCAATAGCATAAATGCCCAGGGTGTGTATCCCATTTTATAATAGTTACATTGTTGCCATGTTCACCTTGTGTGTGAAGTTACTTTCTGGGTATTCCAGCTTCCTCCCATATCCAAAAACACACAGTTATTACCGGGTGAGGGTGTGAGTGCATGTTTGTTGGTTCAGTGCATCTCTGTGTTGCCCTGCAATGTTCTGACAATATGCAAAGGTGTACCCTGCCTGTCAGCCTTTAATAACCAGCCATCCTTTTACCTTTTATCTGGGTATAGAGAAACGGTGAGACATAAAAAAGGAAAAGAGTATTGTTGCTGTTATCTCTGTAAATTGAACCAAATCTCTCAGTACAGTAAACAAAAACCTCCAAAGTTGTATTGAAATTTAAAGCAGATATTTTATGCAAAATATCTGTTTTACATATTATTTCTTGATAGAAATGATGACGTTACTTATCATATGATATTTATATTTGATAGAGAAAGAAAATTCTAAATAATGGGAATTTCCTAAAATAATGCAACAAGAAAATATTTTTTTTAAAAAGCAAAATTAACACAACTTATTAATTGCAGAGAAAGGCAAACTGTAATACTTCTGTGACATATACAAATGTATGTCGACAAACGTACTGGCTGTCCCAAACACAATATGTAGCCTATGAGGACCACTGTGGATCCAATTAAGCTACGTCAGAACATTTTCCTTACCTGTGTGAGCGGGACGCAGGTTGGCCAGAGCCACAATCTTGTGTCCAGCAGCAACACACTGCATCATGTTGTAGCAGCTGTCTTTGCCCCCACTGCACACAGCATCACAAAGAGGTAGAAAAGGTAAAGGCAAAGTTATAGAAGTAAGAGTGAATCTATTATTATAAGGAATGAGTTGCAAATGCAACTATCACGCTTGTAGTAATTTATACTTTTCTACAGACATTTATGACAACTTGTAAATTATTGTAAGTGGTGTGTGTTGAAAACAGTCGAAGTTTGAATGAAGCCAGCCTCCTTAAGATGCTCGTTTTGAAGTTCTGCAAACGAAAAACAGAGAGCTGTTATTACCTGATTAACGCAACCACTTTCATCTTCTTATAACCCGTCTTTCAGTCTGTTGCTATAAAAAGGGAGCAGGAACTACTGTGACAGTGAGATAAGTGCTCTTAGCAACGGGTAAATGTACACAAAACCATGTGAGAGGAAGCTTCCGGGTTAACGAGGACCCCGTTCGAAATGTTAGACGGCCTTCAATGTGCCTGAATGAAAACTTGTTTCTTTTTAACGTTTGAGAAAAAGGGTTTATTTTAACTTATTGCAGATCACCAAAGGTTCTGGGGTTGTATAAGGCTAATGTAGACATAGAAATATCAGACAAAGAAACATCTGCTGTATAAAAAAAATGAAAGAAGCATCACAAGCATTAAAAAGGACTATAATCTCATGAAATGAAATAATAGAACTTGTAAAATTATGCAAATTAGTTATTCTAGATCACCGATGAACTTGTAATTTTTAACCAACGATTATTACAAATGCTTCATCAAAATATCTTGTCTTTGAACATACTGAAATACTACATAATATACACTACAAACTTTGGTGTCCTGCAACTTTTAGATGTGCCTCTGTTTCAACACCTGAGTCTGACAAAAAGGTTGTTATTTGAACATTTCTGATATTTGATCCTTCACCATACCTAGAAATGTGTAAGGGTCTAAAATATATTCAGAATTTGTTCCCTTATGGGGAAATACTGTTATTGCTTCACATTCAATGCCATTCAGCACAAGGTCTGAAGTATCACAATAGGAGTAGAAAGGTCTGTGGATTTTTTGAGTGAAGTCAATTGAGTCTAAGATGGTATTAAAGTATACATGTAGGTAATCACTTTCCATGTGTGATAGTAACTTATGTGTGCCAACATCAATGAAATAAATCCCCCACCATATTAATTTGATCAATATTTAACACTAAATCAGCTACAAATATCTGAGTTTAAAAATGAGTGTAAGGACCTGTTGGTTGATACAAAACAACAGACAGAAGTGGTTTTAGTGCAATTTTGATGAGAAAAAGTAAGGGTTAGTTGTTTAAAAGAATTGTAGCTATTTATAGGTATGGGCTTAATGTTAAATCTGGATGAAAAGTGGTTGCTACTCCTCCACCTCACCTTATTGTTCAATAAATGTGAACATTTTAATAATTAGAAGGAATTTACTCATATATGCTAATATAATCCTCTTACCGCAGCCATGTTACCGTGAAATAAAACAAATCTGGATCAATCGGATTATCAGAAATCAAGTCATTAACTAATAATTGTGATTTATTTTTCCATTCTGCCAGCATCATATTTTTCTTTTGGATTTTCATGATTTGTTTATTAGGGCTTAATCTTTAATCCATTTGACTTTGGCTATGGGTAAGACACTGTCTCAGTGGGGTAATGGGTGAGTAACTAAGTTACTGAGAATTGTGCTATGACTCTGGGTTGTTAGTGCATTGGAGGACTGATAAATTCAGATAAATTCCATAGAAGAGGAGCTGCTTTGTCCAAATTGGGATGGATGCTCTCTTTTTTTATCAGACCAGGTTTTCCCGAAAATGTTTAACAATTATCAATGAAGACAATCAGCTGTTGAATGGCAGCATGCAGCTTTATATTTCATCACTGGTCCAATCAGGAAGAGGGCTATAGAAAATTCTGTAGTCTGATGCTGTTTTTGCAAACACATGGTGCAAAGAAGGGGGAAAAAAACATTTTCAAAGTTTAATATAAACTAAAGCTACAACAGCTGTGGATACTGTACTTCTCATTTTTTTAAAGAGGACAAAAAAAGTCCAGGCAGTGGTATTCACACGCAGGTTGTGCTTTTCCTCTGAGGGAGCCCTATTTTGCTCAGAGGAAAGCCTTTGATGCTCCTTTTGCTCTCTGTTGTTGTGCCAGAGCAGAATAATTGCACTGCTTTTTGTGCGCTTCCCTCACCTTCTACCCCTAAGCAGGCCAAAGGCAACTGATTCCGTCTGAGAGTACAAAATTGAGAGAGACATCTTTTCATCCCATTGCTTTTAACTAAATTCCTTTTTTGCTGTTGTTTTGTTTCTTTTTGCGTTTTTTTCTTTTTTTTTTCTTGTAGAATAATTGACAAAATCAACAACCTGCAGACGAACATCATTTTAGTTGTGATACAACCAGAACAGGCTGAAAGTAGAGCTTTATTTATTTAAAAAAAAAAGTAGCTCTAAAGTACAGAGTTGTGAAAACAGTATTTTCCCTCTTACAGTTAGTTTTCTTCTGCTTTTACTATACTTCAGACCATCAGACAAATTTTGATATCACCCAAGAGATAACCTGAGTAAACACTAAAAAGAACTGTTTCCAAGTGTAGATTTTTAGCTAAATGCCAGTGTTAGTTAAGAATTTGCACTTTACCTTTCTAAAATTCATTTATTAAATTCAATTCTTATTTTTTACAATCTCTTTGAAGTTAATAACTTTTTTTCCCTAACAAAATCCAGTAGCATATTCCTGTTCTACAATGAACATCTTACATGTAGTTTACCTTGATACAGTATTTCAGGTGAACCAAAGTATATCTGATTCATCATGATGGCAAAACAACTGCAAATAAATGTGTTATTTTACTTCACTTACAGATTTATTTCGATACAATGAGTGATATAGTTTTCAAAATGTTACTTCAACATATTAGTTTGAAAAATATCCCTGTCCCAAGAAAGCAGGACACATCCCCCTGGGTCTGGTTGTCCTTCAGTTTTCTGAACTCGTTAATATATCATCTATGTCTTCCGATTCTTGAGTTATACTTTACATTACAGCCTCTTTCCCATAGGTAACATCCATTAAAGCCCAAGCCTAAAATATTTGACTAATGCAAATTGTGTCACTTATCACTTTTAATCTATCTAGTTTATTACCAAGACAAATAAAGAGGTATGTTGTTCACACTTTATTTGTGGCAGCATTTTCTGCTGACGTAAAGGAACGTTTTATGTCTACATTGTTTGCGGGATGGGGATAAAAAGTGTTTGATGGATAACTCAGCAGAGACACAGCCAGCAGACGTGAATATGAGACGCATAAATATGAAAGCAAGGCAGCGGGAATCAAATGACACCCTTGGCCTTTCCTTAAAGGAGCATGTACATACGACAGGTGATTTACACAGAGACACAAGCTAATTTTTGCCACACAAGGACACAAAAACTTTGGTGTAATGAGAAACAAAGGCCTGAAATCACAAGACAATAAATTGAGTGTCAGAACACGCCGGCCAAGGTTGCAGGCTGAGTGGCCGGAATACAAACTCATGAACATGGTAGTCGTGCCTTCAAGAAAATGACAAAGCAAGTAAATAATTTCTGGTGTATCATGCATTCCACATAACTGAGCTCTGCAAGTATTTGTAGAAAGAAAAATAATTACATCAATAAAACAAGGTAGCAAAAATGTTTTTATTTTTCCTTCGATATGAATATAAAGGTATTTTTTAGTTCAATTAAACTTGTATTAAGTGTGGGGATTTCACAAACAGCAAGCCTGTATAACACTAATAAAACTTGGTCAATGAGTGCATGGCTTACATAAATCTGTTTTGTTTTTGTTTCACATTGCAACCTCATACTTTTTTGTATTCCTTTGGGTTCCCATGTGTTTTCTACCTGAGTTGTGGATCTCCACAGATATACCATGGTCCTCCTGGCAGATTCTCTGATTACTGCTCTCAATGTCAGGTTTGTAACATTAAGTTATTGGTCATGTTAGGTCTAGGGAAAAAGGAGAGAAGGTTAGAACTGGAATTAGGTATTAGAGCATGAAAGTAAAACATTTTCTAGCTCCGTAGGGTACTGGAAGGGTGGGACCCTGAGAACAATGTCTACAGCCAGATAATTCTCATTTTACCAGCCCAGTAGCTGGAACAAGCCAAAACTAGCAATGTGCACCATTAACACCTTTACCAAAGAACTGTTCATAAAGTCAACATAGAAAACCAATATGTTTTACATAGTTATATATTTTCCATCCAGATTAAATTGCTTGCCAGTAAAAGTCTTTTCAAGTATCAATGATTTGATAACCTACTTGTGGATTATTTTTCAAAAGTCTGTCTGTCTGGTGGTCTTAACATCCAGTAAATGTTTTATCATGTTAGCCAACATTTTCTATTAGAAACCAAACCCAAAATGCTGGGTCAAACCCATCAAACGACATGGTTGTGCTCAAACAACTCTTGGTTGTCTCAGTCCATATTTTACTCAGGAATTGGTTTGTGAAACAATCTAAATTGGGTGTTGTTGTTTTTGTTTTAGTGTATGGATCAGTATTCTTTCATCCACCAGACTGGAACATAATATTTTTGCATAATCCAGAACCTGAGTTAAATCACAGCAAGAGTGGATTGTTTCTTTGGCTTTGTGCAAGGTGGGCCTTTATGCTACTTAGCCATGCTATATGCTGATGACTGGTATCTAATTTAAGAAAACATCTTAAATTCTTGTTGTAGGCAAGAACATTATATGATGAGTCAAAATCAATCTACAAGGTGTATTTTGAGTAACTAACCATGTTTGAATGGTCTGGCAATTTAAAATTATTCTTCAAAGAAGCCACAAGCACAAATCAGGCAGCAGAGAAGTCACGCTTTTCAATTCCTTGCTCTGAAACGTCTGATTGTTCAGGTTCTTCTCTTCTAATTCAGACTGTTTATAGTGAATTAACAAAATGTCACAGAAAAGAAACGGCTCCTTAACTTTGTTCTCTAAAGTGTAATGGGCAGGACAGAAAACTTCCTTTAACCATAGATGAAGCTGAATGAGCACTGATGACAGCCAAATGTTATCCTGAAGGAGTGATATATTTGCACTCAAGTGAGTGATAGCTCAATGCAGCCCTGAGTATTCTTAACTCTACTTCACTCTGGTGTTTTCTCCATCAGGGGCTCATTTTCCAAAGAACTATCAGCCTAATGATACCTCTTTAGGGCCCAACCACATCCAAATCAGTTAGTAAACAACCCAAACGGGGATCTGTACACATTTTTACAGACAATTAACTGTTATCATGAGGGCCCAAATGGATTAGTAGGCTCATTAATGTCTGAGGCTAATCGGTCCTTGATTGCAAATGTGAGAGAATGTGAAATAAGATCGTGGTTTGATCCAAATTGTGTTTGATCATGACATCGTCCTTAACAACAGCCCCAGCCTGCAAACAGTAACTGAGGGGAGATTTTTTTTTCTCGCTTTTTCTAAATTGCCCAATAAAAATCTGGCTTGTATTTCTGTTTCAGTTGGCTTATAAACAAAAGAAAAACAATAAACTGGATGAAAAATGTTTTGCTTCATAAGCTGCTGCTGTTACATGAAAGCCAGAAGATAATTTACTGGTAGTCTAACTTTTGTTGGGTGTTCAGAATGTATTTGCAAGGAAAGTGCCTGATTGCTGAGAGAAGAATTATTAAAGTGACACTGAATGAATGCTGCTTTCATTTATCTTGCAGTTCTGATTTGATCGGCAGCATTTGTATTTGGCACCAGCTTAGTAATGAAAGTTAAATTTTTTTATTATTAATAACAGTTAAAAGATAGATGACCATATATGAGAGCTTAGAAGAACAGAGGCAATGTTGGGTTTTTTGTTGGATGTTGGTTACAATTTTGTAGTTGGTTATAATTTTGTAAGTTACAATTTTGTAACCAACTACTGGGATTCCAAAACACCTGTCAATATCAGAATTGTTCCATAATTCTTGCTGAGAGTTGACTTATTTTGTATGTACAGTGCAATAGATCATTACAAAAACGTGAGAAGTGAAGACAGATGCCCCTACCAGCTGGAGAAATGTTTCAAAAAGATAGGACTGGGTCACAACCTAACAGGTGTGTAGTTTTGTGATCCTCTTCAGTAATCAATCCATCCTGATATCCTGCTGCAAGTTGAACCTAATGGATGTCCCAGTAGAACTTTTTTTTCAGCATCTAACCTCTTCTTGTTCAACAATTCCCGTGTATTTAGTTTGATCCATCTTGCCATCAACTGTGACTAGCTTCCTTGTTCCTGCCGAAGAAAATGATTTCCCACAACATGATTCTTCGGCCACCGTGTCTCCCAGTGGACATGGCGTGATCTGAGGAAGGTGCAGTTTCAGTTTAAAGCTTTTGCAAGACACTAGATGGAGTTGTGCAGCTCTAAGCACTAAGAAAAGTTAACACCAACATGGTGCACAATATTTTTTTTTTAAATCTATCTGTAGCATATTTGCATTAAGATTATTTAAACAGGAATCACTTTGTTGCCCAATCAAGGGAGAAAACTGCTTTAGAACTTGGATTGCATGGGTTTGCATGATGCAATTTTTTCAGGCAGAATTCAGCAGCCACAAAAAAACTTGTTTCATTCCCTACTTATGAGGGATGCAACTTAAGATGCAAAGCTAGTGTTACATCTGGATATGTTTTTCTCTTTAATATGGAAGATGGGAGAAAGCACATGATCACTAAAACTATTTCTGCATGACCAGAATGTGCAGGAATGAGTCATATTGTCAGAAATCCAGCAGAAGCAAAAATAAATATGCTGTAAAAGGGATTGGTGGGGTTAAGGGAAAAGAAATAGTCCTGCTCTAATGGACTGGTAGATTTCATCAAAGTTTCTATCGGCTTGTATAAAAATAAGCAAAGTATTTTTTAGGAGTCTAATGGCAAATCTTAGCATTAATGAGAACTTTAAAAATAAATCTTAAAGAAATCACTTCTTTCTCATCCATGCAGTGGAGTACAAATGGGAACTTTCCATCACCCAAGCCAGTCAACCATCCCTTACAGTCTGAGTACAAATTGATTTGATTGTCCTTCCCTTCTTCTAGCCTCATAGAGTGAAATCAGGGCTTTAGTGGTTGAAGCTTGTGAAGTTCCAGCCAAAAGGATGTGGTCTATTATGGTGTGCCACCATTCCTCTAATTACCAAGGAGCCAAAGCAAACTGCGCACACTGCTTTCACCTGACCCTGCTGTCTAAAACAGCTCTTCATATGTGTTTACAAAGATATTCTACTCTCAGAAATCCAAACTCTTTGGATATATGGCTTACTTGTAGTTTTATCCAAATCCAAATGAAATATATCCTCAAAAGAAACCACACGTCTTCCAGTCTGTTGAGCTCTTTAAGCTTTAAAAAATATGAACACTTTTAGAAAGACTGAAAAAAAGTTTATCTAAAGATTGAAAAAAAATCCAAAAAAAACTGTATCAAAGCTTCATCCTACATGGATGCCACTGGAAAATACAAACAGAGGCAAGTGTTGGGAAAATAGTTTATAATTTGCTAATTGTCTGGTGGGATTCGGTGATTAGCTCATATGCTCTCTGATATACAATCCCCCCGACAGTTTCCCTTTCAGATGACAAACATAATCCTAATCCAGGAAATGGCATGCAATCAGAATATTGAAGCTGACATCAGAGGTAGCCACAGAGGCGATTCCCACACACCCCTCCCAGAGCTTCAAAGATCTTCCTGGGCCTGTTATGGGTTTCCCTCGTGATGAAGTGTGACACTCCACAAACACAAAAGCCCCAGCCCTCTCGTGGGTCTGCTTTGCTTTTCTTGGACCGCTTAAGTCCAACCAATGCCAAAGCAACTTGGTGGTTGTCAGAGTGGGCTAGTATCTTTGTGTGTGTATGTGTGTATACATGTGGTTTTTGTGTTGATTGAGGGTAGATAGCTTGTCAAGGTCAGGTGGCCTTGACTGGTTGAGATGGCTGCCTGTGTACTTCCACTTCAACATGATGTCATGAGGACCGATAATTAAAGCTACCACCTGGTTGTTACTGGGAGTTTTTTGTTTTTCATGTTTTGCTTAAATTATTGAAATAATTCTTATAGAGAAACTATTTTAATACATCCTTGGAAAAACAACCAGCAAGATGCCCCATTTTCTTCATTGCCCTTTGCCTCCCATATTTTCTGTCACTGACTCAAATACTAAGACGTCACCATTGCTGGAGAGCTGGCCACAGCTGAGCCACACCGGCAAACCCTCTGCCAGAACACAGAGAGCTTAGGTCTGCCATTTGTCATGTGGTTTTGAGTTGGGGATATTTATCTAACTCGCCGTCCAATGTCAACACAGGCTCTAAATACCCTCACTGCTGCACGGAGTGGGCTTCCGCAGGGAGGATAAGGATTAATGTTTAGTTGGAGATGAAATAAAAGGAGAAGGGGGGGAAGAAAAAAGACAGAGTCAGGATGAGTGTTGAGAAGAGTGATAGATCAAAGAAGGTAAGTAATATATAGATGGGAGAATAAGCTAAAGAAAAAATAATTTGGTTCAAGTTTAGATCCAGCTAACTTATTGGAGTATTAAATAGCAAAAAAGTAAAAACAGATCCTCTCTTATTGAAAATACTCTACAGTTCCTGGCGGGAGTTTTTATATCATAAAATTAAATCTCATTGCGTCACATTATAATAAACTTCAATAGGTTTCATCTTGGTGTTATGAAATGGGTCAACACAAACTAGTCATTATGAAGTAAAAGGATAAGGCCACATTAAACAAAACAACTCTTGACATATGTTAATCTGAAAAGTGTGGAAGCATTTGTATCCGTCTCCTCTGATGTCACTTTGTCAAACTTTTTGCAAATATAGTTGCAGTTCTTGTCTCTGCCAGCTTTGTTAATTGAACATTAATTTTCAAGTCTTGCCAAAGTTTTCCTTTTTGAATTTAGGTTTTGACTTTGAACTGCCCATTCTAACACAAGATGCTTTGACCTAAACCATTAAGTTAATTTCTTGTTGTAGGTTTATTGTTATTCAAAAAAGGTGAACCTTGACCCAAGTCCCAAGAATTCTGCCAGCTTCCTTGTCCATGTCCTGGAAAAAAAACATGCATGATGCTGTGTCACCACCAGTTTTCACACATACTGTAGAGTGGAATTTCTATTCTTGAAAAATGTTACCAATGTAAGCTTTTCCCCTCGACTTAACAATCAAGCACTACTTTATGTTGGTCAACAACATAAAAGCCCAACAAAATACATAAAAATTCATCGTAACATGAAAAAAAAATGTCCAGGGCTAAAAATATGTTTGCAAGAACCCATATTTTCACTGTTTTCTTGCTCCTCCACGCCTGAGCGTGTTTACTTTTGAGCTGTTACAGGCTGCATGTGAAAGATAGCCTCCAATCATTCCAAGCCATTCCTGAAGCTGTGACTAACCATAAATAACAAACAAAATCCAAGGTCTACTACCACCATCAAAACATGCATCCCGAGATGAGAAACTGTCACCAAGATGGGAGATGACCTCATGTTTATAGCCTAAAACTTGTTGCTGCTGAACGATTGATTGTCACCCATACTGGAATCAACCAGCCCCCACTCCCCAACAACCATTCTCCCACCCAGTGGGCCCCCACTCCACACCGCTACTACCATGACCCACCGTCTCAGCAGGAGCAAGATGAATTCTAGCAGTGATTGTGCCAAGGGATACACATCAGTGTCTTGCTCCTTTTCTTTTATGAGGAGAATTCCACATACTGGGCTTAATATTCCTGGTAACTGGAGTCTAGTGATTAAAGTGTATAAAAAAAGAACCACTAAAAGGTTGTGATTTACTGAGCTGTCACCTCAGTTCAGACAGGGCAACAAGTTCAAGTCCCCACAGGAGGGTTGTAATGAAAATGAAACAAGGGAAGCAACAGTGGAGAGGTTGGATGACTGGAAGGGTAGAAGGTAGGAGGTGTCGGTAGGAGGCATGGGGTCATTTGGAGGGTACGATGGTCGCGGTGCCTCAAGTTTCATGTTATTCTGTATACAGTGCCATGCAAAAGTATTCACTCTTTAAGATATTAAGACAACACAATAACTTTTATGTATTGTATTTAACCTATTTTATGATTTAAATGAAGTGAGAGTGAAAGCTACAGACATTTGTCAGAGTACATTAGCAAGCAAATAGGTCGCTGAAGACCGAGGAACATGACAGAAAGGTCAGGAATAGGGTTGTGGACATAAAATTTAAGCAGAGTTAAATTATAAAACTATAATTCAGGTTTTGAAAATCTAACAAAGTGTCATATAATCCATCCTCAAAAAAATGTTACAATATGAAACAACTGTAAGCTGAGAAACATGGTTGATCATTTTGTGTTTTCTTTAGTTAACAATAATGTAAACCTTACAGGTCTAAGAACTGACAGTAGAAGGGCAAGGAAAATGGATCATGTCACGGAATGAGTCAGTAAAGCAAAATAAAACCACACAGATAAATGTACATTGAGGAGGGGAGTGGAGAATGGTAATGGATGCAGGCGGGGAAATCAGGTGATTGGTAACAGCTGAGAAAGAAAACAAACAGGCAGACTGAGAGAAAGTAAGCGTTAAACACTTTAAAGCTGAACTAGGGCTCAAAGAAGAAACAGGGAAAAGATCACCAACACATTTTGAGAGCGTAATAATACTATACCAATGCTACAAAAAGTCTTTCCAAAGTAAAACTAAGAAAAGTCAAAACTATACCCCTGACACTTCCCTAACCTAGTCCTGACCTCATAAATACCCTGACCCAACCCTTTCAACCCTTACAGGATTCATCTGTTGCCTGGACCCTTGTCTCTCATCTGTGGGAGTGACTTGTGATACCTTCAAGTACCAGCCAGCTACAAAAGACATATCCTGATCTGCCTTCCTCTGTTGTGCTTAATGGCTGTCTGTGCTCCACCCCCCCTAAGCCATCACCACCCTGACCTCTGCCACCACACCTAATCCCAGCCTTGGTGCTGGCCCTTGGCTAACCTCTCTTGCTCAAGGTTCAGGGTCAGGGCAGCGAATTTGCAGCCAATTGGGTGACTGCCCAGAGGAATGATGCAGCCAAGAGACGTAAGAGATCCAGGAACCCCTCTGATCTTCCTGAGAGTTTCCAAAGAGGGAAAGGCTCGAGTGTGTTTACAACATCTTAAATTTAGGGAGGGAAGGAGTGCCACACGGGATTATACAGAGCATGAGGAAAGAGCGATGCAGTGTATAAATAAGTGTCAGGTCAGAAAATGTATGACCTTTTCACAGCAGATAGAACAATGATGTACACGTTTAGTTCTGCAAAAGTTCTTCAATGCACACAGTAAATTGCATTTTTATAGCACTGGCACACTTATGGTTGGTCTAATCTAATTTTATTGTTTGTTAGATCCAAACAAATAGAAATGATCACAGTGATGAACCCAGAGATGACTTTCTCTGAAACTAACAGCTAGTTGAGGAGATTCATTTTGACCAAGGAATGAAGAATGACTAAATAAAGAGAGAGCTTACAGAGGAAAAAGTGAAAAATGCTAAAAGGAATGTCTTACATCAGAGTTTAAGTTGTTCTAAAAATGGTAACTTCAGCAGTGTCCATAGAAAAGCCACTCCCCTGAAGAAAGTTCATTTCAGCTTTGAGAACAGTTCCTGGATGTGTTTCTGCTACAGAACAAAGAGAACACAAACACTCACACTTTTAGCGTTCCTTAGTCTTGCTTATGTGGGATTCTTAGACATTATCAATTTATGTCTGTTCTTTTTGTCCTTCCTGTTCAGCTGTTCTTTCTTTGTGGCCTACTTATTCTCCAAGCAACAATGCTTGCACAGTGGGCCAAAATATAGTGCCTTGCCAAAGAACTCGTCCCCTTTGAACTTTTTGAATTTTTCTTTTTTCATTTTTTAACTTGAACTTAAGTCTGTTTTAGGATTTGATGTGATAGATAAAAAAAATTTTGTTTGATGTGAAAGAAAAATTTTGCATTATTTCAGAAAAATATAAAATGATTGGCATCAGTTTGTAACACGCAGTCTTACTTTGATACACCTAAATAAAATCCAGTGCATCCCTTTCATATGTCACACAATTAAGTGTACTGTGCCTTGCAAAAGCTTCCATACATCTAGAAGTGAGACAGATAAGGTTCAGAGACCCACCATTATATAACACTATTAAAATATACAGGACTTATCATTTACCCCACTTTTATTCAAGTCTGACATTAATTTGCATCTGAAAATGACAAATATCAGAATAAGTGAAGAAAAACCTTTAATTTTCTGAAGAGTATGTGAAATATTAGTAAGCATTTCTTTACTTTGGTTAAGTCTTTAAACATCGATGTATTTTGGATTTTCTTTGATTAAGCCAAGACAAAGTAGTACACTAAATAAACAAGATTTATATTTTTCTGAACAAAAATTTTAAATTGTTGCAGATATTTGTATTCTGATCCCACTAAATAAAATCTAATGCAACCAATGGAGTTCAGAAGTTGCCCAGGTGTGCTTAAGAAAAAACAAAAAGAACATGGAAGCCATCTAATAAGCTGCTTTCTTAAACTAGATCTTTGGAATAACAGACTCCAGCTGCTTATGGCCATCTGATGGCTCCATTTTTCACTTCATATAACTTGCTAACTTTTACTGCTCGGTGTCCTCCACTTAGGCTGTGTCACTAAGTCATAAGACTGCTGGTCCCGACTGATATATGGGTCCACAAGATGATGTCAGCGAAAAACACTTTCAATAATTGCTATGATTAATACTCCCAACCTTCCATCACCTTCCCTTCTCCATATGGCTACATATCTTCACCAAGGTTCATCTATCAATTTGCTCCCAATTTGCTCAAACTCTCTGAGTGATGCATGGCATACTGCAAATCCTGTGTTCCAATGCACTCCATTACATCCATTCAGATTATGAGTTGATTAGCCTCTAGAGCATAAAAAATGCTCTGAGTCAAGGAGGTTGTTGAAGGAATAGAAACAATGTAATTCCTATTTAATTGATTCAACAACTCTTTGAAATACATTATCCTACAGTTAAAATTTTTGTCACCAGAAATGCATTTATTTCCCCTTACCTCAGTTCCGCTAATCTATTAATCTGTCTTCTATCATTTTTAATTACATTTTGCTGCACATTTATGGAGACTAGTTAGGAGACTTTGTGCTGCTGGTTGCATGAACAAGACATGGCAAGACTTTCCTACTCAGGAAATTGCTTAGGTATAGACATTAAGAGAATTACAATACCTATAAAGTAAAAAACACTTAGTGGAGCTTCTTCTTGGCCCATTTCAACAAATTTGATCAAACTATTCATGCTAGAAGTCCACTTCGCGTGAAACATTTACATATAATTTCGCCTAATTTTTTAATAAATTAATTCATAAACAAATTCCAGTTCACCTCTGATACTCTAGCTGTGGCTAACTGTATATATAATAATTACCAATATTTAATTTTATTTGAAAAATGCATCTCTTTAGTAGCTTTGCATGTTCCAAATGTGCAGTCCAATACAAAAAAAAAGACAACAAAAAAACAAAAAGAAAAACAAGTCTTTACTGGGAAAATGAATAGCATCTTTAGACAGTGATGGTAAATGTAAGAAATTGATAGGAGTCAATTAAGCATCTATTATTAACCTCCTATGGTTCACTATCAATTATCTGTCCCATTAACTCTGCAATACTGTACGCAGTATGTGTTTAACCCTAGTATGGCTCATATCTATTCAGACTTATAAAAAAAGAGACAGAAATGATTACTTTTAATGTCCATTCAGTTTAATTAGATTAAATGAAATAGTTAAGATCATTTATGTCTCTGTTACGGGGCTCTTAGATGATTTATAGTAATAATAAGGTACGCTTATATAGATTAGTCATAAATTCTCTCCTGTTCCACAAAATTAAATGCAAGTCGCAAAGATGTTTCTTTATTCCTATAGAGATTAAAATTTAAAGATGATATTACCGTCCACTTCACAACACTTAGAATAAATCTATTTAAAGGCTTTGTTAACTCAGACTTTTCTTTTTTTTTCAAAAATAGACTTCAACACTTGATGGAAAGAAACACAGTAAAGCCAGTCACCATCCCAAAGGAATGATGCATATGATGCAGTTCCCCTTTATGTTCATCAGCGCACCTCTGTGCCTGTGGGAGGAAATGGTTTTTACTGCTGTACTGACTGAGCTCTATTTACACAAACTCCCTGAAAACACTTAAGACAGGATATTTAATTGTGAGAGGTCTTTTTTTCTGTTCCCCTTTCCCACAGCTGGTTGTCACTGCGGCTTTAGATCTAAACATATGAAACAAACAACCTTGCAACATTATTTATATGGTGAAAAAAAAATGATAAAGACCTGCAGGTTGCTAGAAATAGATCTGATAAGATGTGGTTTGATGCCATTGTTATTTTCCACAATGAGCTGAATCAGTCATGTGTCATAGTTATTGTGCTGAAACACGTTGCATCAAGCAAATGAGAACAGGAAGCAGACTACATTGTAAAGTATAAAACAGTGTCGAACACAATGACAGTCAGCGATTCGTTTAAAATAAATTCTTTTTGAAATCGAAGAAGAAAACAACCATAGAGATTCTAAAAAGCTGTTTTTGTGGACACAAAAGGCAGATCTGCCAACCCAGACATTGTCTCATCTGACCTCATTGACTGGACTATATTGTGTTTATTTTGTGGTATCTGGATAACCTCTTTGCTGCCATGTCTTTTAGGCAACATCCTTTCCAGCTCTTCCCCGAGAGGTTTATGATTCAGAGACAAAAAGAGACAAGGAAGCACGAAAAGCCCGCAGCTCTCGAGAGGAACGTTTACAGTTCAAAAGATGCTAATTTTGAAATTGAAAGTCTGGTTTGAAAGTGCTGACTGTGCATTCTGGAAGAGGAGTCTGTGTCCTGCACAAAGCCAGGTTCACTCAGGCGTCATCCAGATGTTTGCCTGATTCTATTCTGACTTCTTCTTTGATCCTGTGCTGAGACTGACATGTCCTTCTCTGTTTGTTCACCGTAGCAACCTTCCAATGGCACTAGCAGAACTAATAGAAGTCACACAGTTTGATTTAGATCATGTTGGCAGAGTTTTTCTGGCAATGAACAGACTTCCAGCACGAACACTGCTTCCACCGGCATCTGTGTATGTCTTTCCACTACGGAAGTGAAACGGGAAACACTTGTAGGGTCCTCATGTTCCAAGACTCCGGGAACCTGAAGTTCTGAAACGTAGGGACAGGAAATGAGAGACAGAAGGGAAAACAGAAAAAAAGTGAAGGAATATACTTAGAGACAAAACAAATGAATGAGAAGTGTAGCCAAGTACAAAAATAAAATAAAATAAAATCCTGACTGTCATTACAGAGCTGGACTGGCCTTTATGGGTCAGCAAGCTTTATAATCCAAAGAGCCATTTTTGCCCTCATATTTCTCTTCTTGAGCTTTCGATAACAGAAAAGCAGCAATCATTTACAAAAAACTATATTTTGATTTTAAAAAATCAATAAAAGTATCTACCAATAAATCAATTGTTTTAGCTAAACCCTCATCTCCACTGTCCGGTCCTTCTTTCCAACATTTATAATAACTGAGATGGGTTTAGCTAAAAGTGGAACCCCAAATGAAAATTTCTACTAAAATTTGTCTACTAACTTGCCTAATCATAGGATATTCCACTGAAGATTAAAAGAATGAAATCTGGCATTACTTATCATAAACCAACCAACTTCTATTATTATCTATGATCAAAAATCCCTCGGATTCCCTTAAATTACTCTAAATTCAGAATAAGCCTTCACATCTTTTTCCTCTTCATGCACAAGCAACATATTGCTCAGTGATTGTGTTCTCTGATTGTCCGTGTTTAATAGCAACCTCCATCTGCCAACGCTGTGTGTCTGCAGGCAAGCGGCCCGTGGCGCCCCGCATTAGACTCTCTTGGCGTGGGCCCCAGGCACATTCCGCTTCTGGAAGTGTGATTATTGAGGCCTGATTACAATGTCTGCGACCACGATAACAAACCGAGCCTCAATGAGCCGTTGGCAAGCTCTGCGCAAAACAAAAACGGCTGGTGGATTAATGACGCTTTAAACTCGCACAGGTTTTTTTTTTCTTTTTTGTTACTACTGATAATCTGAATCTGGGGCAATTTGCACCAATTGGTGGCATATGGTTTGGGTTTTACACTTCATGCCCAGCAACAGATATGAAATCTGTTAGACTGGCCGCACATATTTAGATCCATTCAGTGTAATTTAGAATGACTGGATAAATAAATGAGAAAACTAAACAAAAAGGAGTGATTAAGAGACCATGATGATATGAAAGAAAAGATTAACAAAAAGGAACAGAAAGAACCCAGCAACAGTTTTTCTCTGAATTAATTTTTGAGCATGTTTTGCAGGTTGGCTGAAGCATGTCATCATGGAAAGGAAGCAGAGAACAGAGGGAATGGTGCTTAGTGTCTGACACACACCTGAAAGCCCCCATGTTATTCCTTTGTAAAAAATGCCTGTGGTGGTCTCCAACTGCCCGCTAGTTTTTGAGGGGTACTCATTGCCTCGTCCCTGCCTTCAGGCAAAACTTCACCCCATTCCCACTCCCTCTATTCTCTTTTCTTTTTGTTTCCTCTCCGCCTCTCCTCACTCATCACTTGCCTCCTGTGTTCAGACTACTCTCACTTCTTAGTTTCTCCATCTCCTCACCCCCTCAGGGCAGCAGGTTCAGCTAGAAGTATATTGTGGGGATCAGAGCTTATAACCTGTATTCTGGACAGGCGGGCTCACATGGGGCCACACCTTGCCTGAGGATAGGTCGATCCATGCTGGGGGCAAGAAAGGCACAGGAACTGGGGGGCTAAGGCCGGGGGCTAGGTCTTAAGTCAGGGCTGAGAGGTGGAACCATGGTAGGAGCGCTGGGGAAGCAGGCTGGATGCTTGGACGTCAGCTGTGTGAGCCTGAAAGCCAGGGCAGTGGAAAGGGGGGAAGAGGGGTGCTAAGAGCAGTGAGGGGCAAAGCAGAGGAGCCAAGGCGAGGGTAGAGGGTCAACATTCGTGACAGGGGTCTGCTCAGTCTGCCTGAAGCTCTACTGATCCATGGTGTAGTGGAGCTGACAGGTGAGAGAACAGCTCCACCCCTAATGATGGCAGCCAAGGTGAGGGTTAGGAGGAGATGGTGCGTACATTGTGAGGTGGGTTTGATGGAGTAGAAGGATGGCGAGGTGAAAACGAGGCGCGAGTTGGACAGGGAGCTGTGGAGATTGATGCTTTATAGCTTGTAGCCAGCTGTGTGTGTAAAGCTTTTGTTTATACTGGTGTTTCAAATCAGATCAACTCCGGGGAAACCCTCTCACAGTTTCTGCTGTACAGTCATTATTTGCTGAGCAAACAGCACATCATTATTCCTGCGCCTTGAACTTTTTCACATTTTATCATGTTACACCCTCAAACTTCAGAGTGTTTTATGGGGATTTTTATGTGATAGACAAACTCAAAGTACTGCACAGCTGTGGAGTGAAAAGAAAACAACGCACATTTTCTGAGATCTTTTTTTAGGAATACATTTGCATGGATTTGATTTTACTTTTAGACAGAAGCTCTTCACCAAAAAGTAGCCAAAGGTGGACGTTTTCTAGTATGATGAAATGTACTAGTATCTCCCTTAGAGCATTGTGTTCTTTGAGGGTAGGCCAAGAAACCGCCACTATTTAATCTTCCTGGAATTTGGTTTAAATGAGTCTTTTGATGATCAAGATTATGAAGCCACAATGACATTACTCTGGATTAGATTCCAATTAAGATGATGTCCTCTCTCTGAGAAGTCCTTGCTCCACCATTTGTCCAACCGAAGATCTTCAAGTATTAATTTAAGCAAATAATTATAAACAACAATATCCGCTGATCTCCTTTTATTAATCTCAAGCTTATAAAATAAGTGATGCTTTAATGGTTGATCTCATGGCCTGATGTGAGTCTTCAAAGCTGTCGTGAGCTGCAAAGAGAAAAGAAAGAGGTGCACGGAAGGTGACACAGTAAATATTACCCAGGGTAAAAATACCTCTTTCCTGTATCTTTTTTTAGCACAGCTGCAGATCAAAATACAAGTTCAAATACCATGTTCAAAGTTCAGACCAGAATCTGGGTGAGAATCTGTGGCAAGACTTGAAAATCGCGGTTCAATCCATTGAATCAGACAGAGCAAATGTGCATAAACTGGACAGAACTATCAGTCTCCAGATATCCAAGGACACAGGAAAAGGTAGTTATGAAAGCATCGATTCAAGGACCTGAATGCACACATCGAACAGCTTGCAAAGTTGCTTTTGCAAAAAAATATTTTAAAAATCTTGTATAATTTTCCTCCCACCTCTCAATGATGTCTTGCTTTGTGTCAGACTAGCACACCCAGTCCGTCCCCAAAAATGCATATTTAAGCTGAGGGTTATAATTTAACAAAAATAAAAAAGTATTAATAGTTGTGCAAGAACTAAAAATAACGACTTAAGTAATACTATATCTGCTCCATAATGCGTGATGGCACGCCATGTGTCTCAGGCGCTACTGAGGCCTTAAAACTAAACTACTATGTCAGTTGGTTCAGAGAGCACAAGCTGAAGTAGTTGGTCAGAAGGGTTACTGGACTGTGTTGTGCATTTGTGCATATATCCAGCATGTGTGACTAAATTAGATATGTATGTGTTTTGCAGAGCAAGGCCCTGCTGCAACGCTCCATCTGCTCGGCTGTCTGGATTGCCACAGCATGCTCTGCCCCGATTCCATCACCTTTCATGGCTTTGGAGCCGGTGCTCAGATGGGGGGAAGGAATGGTGGCGGTGGCGAGTGTACACAAAAAGTCACCCTGAATCTACCAGCTGATTAATCAAGGGTGATTCGGCAGCAAGCGGAGCCTACCCGCTCCTTCCTGGCTAGTCCTTGTGTATTTATTTAGAGTAACCCGTGGCCAGTCACGCCTGACCTCAAACCATCAGGAGCAGCCACAGTTGCGCCCAAGCATAAACAAAAAAAATGCATAATGAAAGTAGCAGGACAGAGGACGGGTTGGTGAGGAGGAGGGGAGTTGTTCATTCTTCTTCACCGAGATAGGGATCTTGAGCTTAACAACAGTGCTCGTGGGGTCCAGACACTGAGCTGAAATGGCTGCCTGTGTCCTGGTGTTTACTTCTCAGCGGACACGGGAAGGGAAATCATTGACCTCTGTCAAAGCAGCCGGGGTCCATCCATCTTCCAGTAAAATGTTTTTTTTTGTTTTTTTTTTGCTAGGTATCAAATAGCTGGCAGTAAAGAGGGGGTCCAACAAAGTGTTCATAGTTCTGTAGATATTTCACTTTTTGTCACAACCAACAATTTCTATGTATTTCACTGGGATTTTGTATGAACGACAAAGCTAAAGCTGTGTGTAATTACAAATTAAAAAGTGTAAATTATAGATGGCTTATGAATTTGTTTACAGATAAAAACACGGAAAGTGTGACATGCATTTGCTTTTTCTGGTGCCCCTAAATCTCCCAGTAGTTCTGTATATGTGACAGATCTGGCCTGTACGGAAGAGTGGGAAAAAGAAAGACATGTTGGAACAAAAGCTAAATCTGGACAGTTAATATTTAGAGGAGGATATTTTCTTTCAATGACACCAAAATTTCACTTTCTGGCCTACACTCAACTCAGGTGGACGAAGGGGCTTAACATCATAGCATGGGGATGTTGGTCTTCATCAGTAATCAGAGATAATTCAAAGAAAATTGGAGCAACATATGAGACAATCCTGGAAGAAAACCTGTTAGAGGTTGTAAAGGTCTTAATACTGAGACAGGGGTTTACATTTCAGCAAGACAAATCCTAAATATACAGCGAAAGTTACAATGGGACCGCTTAGATCAAAATACATTTCTTGTATGTTAGAATTGCAAAGTCATCAAAGTCGTCCATATTGCAAAGACTCACAAATTTTAATTCAAGGAACTGAATTCAAAAGCTGCCACAGTTTCTATTCATTTGCATTTCAAACAGTGTTAGCAATCATTCTGCACCAATTTCATAAATATACACTACTTTGTGTTGGCCCATCACTTAAAAAAGTACCACTAAAACATGGCGGTTATGCTGTGACAAAATGAACACAAATTCAAGATAAGGCGCTACACTTACAACTGTAACACAGATTTATAATTTAACACACAACTTTAGTAGTTTACTACCAAAAAGAAATCTCTTTTCGGTTTGTTACTGTTTTCCTTGCTGAATTGATGTAGTGCTTGTTGGGTTTAGAGCTTCAAGTTTGATCAGTTTCATCATCTTAGCTGTGATGTAAGCAGAAAACCAAGCAGGAGAACAGAAACAAACTGCAAAAAGGAAACCTCCACTGAGGATTATTGATCAAACATGAAGGTTAGCCAGAAGTTGGAAAAAAGTTGTCTCTTAGTGGTCCCAGGTGGTTCACAAGGTTCAAATTTTTCTGCCTTTAAGCGCACAAAACACAGGAAAAAGCAAATAGAGCGGATAGCTGAAGAGGAAGGAAAGAACAAGTGAAAGAAAAAAGTATAGCATTGACGCTTTTTCTGCCTTTAATATTGGTTTTAATCTCTTCAAAGTTATCTTAAAGGCACATTAGAAATCAGCTGTAAGGTCAGGTGGCAATCAAAATGAAGGGTGTTTACTAAGCTTATTTGTCCCCCACATGTCTGCCTCAGCGCCTACCCTTAGTAAATAATTTTCTTGGCAAGATATTGTTGTCCAGGAGAGGTGGAGTGGCATTTTAGGTGAGCAGGTGGAAGCAGGCATTGAACCACCTGGTGCCCTGGAAAACAAAAAAGAAAGAAAGAAGAGACAGACATGGCACAGCCTCCCTGCACAGCTTGTTGGGTTCTGACCCACCGCAGCCCTCATGCTCCACAAAAACCCACCCACACTCACATCTCCCTACCGTCACATTCAGATCAGCGGCGCAGCACCTGCCTGACTGACGCAGGAGGGGGGGGGTTCTGCCTCCTGTTGAGGCAAATAGTGTATGGGAGGGTAAAAGGAGAGCAGGAGGGAAGAAACAAAGTGGTAAACAACAGCACCTTTTGTCCTGCCTCAGTCTGAGGCTGGCATCCTACAGTGTCTGACAGTTAAAGATGCATGAGGTGCTTTCAGCAGGTTCTGACACAGATGTTGAATCATCCTGGTCATCACCTCCTCTGTTTGTGTTCCTCCTTCACTTTCTTTGATTTTTTTTGCTTTCACTATTTCTTGTCAACAGATTAGTCACTGTGGTGTAACTTTAAATGCACAGTTCAGTTTGTTGTTTTTTTTCAACAGTGTATGACTAACCTACAGTATAAGTCTTGTCACCTTTCTTCATTATAAATGAAGATTAGTTTGTCCTAGAGGACTAATCTCAACTGCAATGTCAAAAACATTATTTTAATGGTTTATGCAAAAATACTTTTATGAGCCTTTAAGCTAAGGTGTCTTCAAAGTTGCATTGGGTGAAACACTTTTTGAGAACCAGAACATATCAAACATTTCTATTCAGAATAACTATTCAATGTAAAAGTAAAACAGTGCAAAAAGCCAAACATTATAGTGGTATAACAATTACATCAATTAATAATACAAATAATTGTCTTGCTCCTACCTAACATACTACCCAACACAAAGGTAAAAAAACAACTATGAACTATGCCAAAAATGAACATTGAACAACTAAGTTGATTGTTGTTCAAATTATATTTTCCAATGAACTTTAACAAAATCAAAAGCTGCGAAACAATGGCAGCGAGGAGAATCTACTTGTAACAAACTGTTAAATATTTTAAACCTCAAATTAATCAAAATCAAACCCATAAGATGTCAGTAGACACATGGCGGGTTAAGTAACACAAACTAAATTAAATAGTAATTCTTTAATAGTAGCTTTATTCAAAAGGTAGACGTGAATTCTCTGCCTCATGGTCAGCTAGCACATTAATCAAAAGACCTTGTCCACATGAAGATGAACACGATAAACTTTCACTAGCAATTTAAGAAAACTCTGTCATCAGTGGCGCTGTAACACTGCCACAGAAAGATGAAAAAATCACCAAACAACACTCAACAGATCAATGTTTGTTACATTTGTTTGTCCAAAAATGATTGTTTCTGGACTATATATATATATATATACTTTTATTTAGCCTGTACGGCACAGCTGAACTGAATTTATTGTTTGTGGGCACAAACTTAGCCAACAAAGCTCTTTCTGATTTTATCTGCAGAGAGAGTAACTTGTTTGTCAAACTAAAACCCTGACAGCTTTTCACCTCTTGCTGCCAGAACATGAAAAAGAAATTCAAAAGCCCTTTGACTTGTGGCACTTTGGATTTAGAAGTCAATTTGACAGATGCTATACTATTCCACACATGCCGAGATGAGAGAAAAGATACGAAAAAGGCTTTATTAATTTCACTCTGTGCATACAGTCATTATTCACAGAAAGCAAACGGAAAACAGGCAGGCAGGCTGGTTCATGTGCCAGCCGGTAACTCTAACCTTGAGCTTTCACCATCTCTGGTTGTCATCTCAGAAAATGCACTCTTTTTACATATTTTTTCTTTTTCTTCTATGTGGATTGTGTGCAGGACTGTCACAGGCAGAGAGGGGCGACGTTAAGCAAAGGACACATGTGGCTTCCTAAGGAGGGGGGGTCTGTAAAGTCACTCACAGAGCTTCTGTCATGCTTAAGTAGACAGGTGCTTACTGTTAACACCCCACTAATATCTTTATGCATATTTATGAATCCCCCTCCCTTATAAAATGGTGCTCGTTAATGTCACAGCTGCCAAATATTGACTATGACTTTCTTTTAAAAAGCGCATAAATAAAACAGCTTTTAAAGAGTCTGACCTGCTTAAATACATCACTTTTCCCATTCCTTTGATCAGAAAGCGTTTCATTATTTAAGCCTCCTCGCTTCTTTATATTTTGCCACCTCATCTGCTGCTAGAACGCAATATATCTTCATTTGGAGTTAGTAGCTACATTTACCTGAGGCAACGCTGGTTAATCCTTCCACTTTTCCTTCTGCAGTAGTGTGGTCAGAAATATCTAAGAGCTGCTATTATGGAAAAAGTTTGTAGGAAGGGGGGAAACTTTCTGCAGGGCTTCCTCAGTGAGAAGGGAGGGAAATGGTTTTGTATTCTCAGAGGATTTGTGTTCTGATTGCTCCTTAACTTTGACTCGTGCTCTGTGAGTAGGCCTTTTCTATTCCCATGAAAACTTGGCAGAAAACTGCAAACCGCCGCTGATCAGAGAAAGCGTTATGAGAAGATATGCTTGGAATTAGACGCTATTTTACAGTCGCAGTTTCTAATACAAAATATTGTCACTGGACTTACTAAGAGGCTAATGCAAAGTGAAAAAGAGACTGAACAATAACAATCAAAACCACAACTCAACAATTACACTTTTTTTTCCGTTTATGTGTGTTTCAGTCGTATCAAAGAAGCCTAGACTATGAAATTCATGTTACATCAGTATTTTATACTTTTAGTTCACAGGTAATGAAAAAAACCCCACAAAAAAAAACAAAAGCTATACACACCAATGTTGGTTGATGAGAACAAGTTGAATATTTTTTCTCCACCTTTAATTTGTCCTACATCCTCTACCATTCAACTCAAAACAAACACATCTGTTAGAGGGAAAGTATAACAAAATAACAAAATGTTTTCAATAATCTGACCATTTAGTTGTGCTTACCTGTTAACAAATCTTTTACTTGAAGCACCTTTTGATCCAGTTTCGGTCCTCTTAATTTAGAGCTTCTATCAATTATAGAGAAGCTGATTAACCGGCAATACATTCCAGGTGCCTTCATAGGATTTTCTACTATTTGCTCGTTCTCAACCTTTAGATAATTCCATATTCTGGAGGGAGGCCACAAAATATAAAAATGTTATTGTACAAATATGTCATCATCAAAGAAAACACTGACTCTTGGTTCCATTGGTCTCTGTACAGGCTGGACAAGAGGCATCAAGAACCCAGTAAATTCATTCCATTTATCTGGCATGCATGGCCTGTTCTAGCAATCTGAGTTGAGACCAGCTTTGTTTCGAATGCATGTTCTTTTCTTCAAAAGAACTTCCTTCCAGAAACATCTCTTGGAGCTTCACTAATCACGCAAAGTTGTTCTTTACTTGAAGGACAACAACAGCTAAAAAAATTACACCAGCCCTTTCTATACACAATCAAACAAGACCTGGCCCAACAGAGCAGTAGTGCAGAGAACATTTCCACAAAAAAAAATCCTTCACTGTTATACTATCTGATGGGATTTTAGTTGATTATTTCTCTGTGTCTAGGAGTAAACAATTTAGCCCTATTGAACCAGGAGTGGGGTCAGAGGTCAAGTCTGACACAGGAAGGAATGGCGTGACAGGCTTAGGGCCCTCGGACTTCTCGCCCGAGGAGCAGATGTTTGAAGAGGCGGCGTGATTATCACCGCGGTGAGCCAAGGAGCAGGAGCCGCGGCTCTCGGATGGATGCTGGTAATTACCCAGGCTCCCCTGGGAAGGGGATGACACGTGCCCGCCACTCTCGGAGATCACAGGGGCATAATTAAAGCTGTAGTAACAGTTGTTAATAGGGCAGAAAATAAAGGTAGAGGAGGATAAGGGGAAGGGAAAAAAAGAGGAAAGGAAATCATGGGGGCATAATGGAGGATTGTCTCTCTCTCTTTTGTCCTCTGCCTTGTTTGTTTTGCACACTGCGACCTTCCTGCAAGGCAGCGGCTTCACATGAAGGACACATCACTGAGACAGAAGAGAAAGCAAACCCGATTGGAGTAAAATCTCATGTTTTTTTTTTTTGTTTGTTTCTTTTAAGTTAAACACAACATATACAAGGCTTTTGCAATTGCAGTTTTTTTTAGAACAAAGCCCAACCTCTCTGCAAAACATAAAATAATAGAACTTTTTTTGCTCCACAGAAGAAAAAAATAATCATACATAAAAAAAATTTCACAAAGTCGCAGAAAAAACTCTGTTGGCATGCAGGGATATGGTTAAGCGTAGGTAAGTGACAGGTATGTTTTTGTCTTGCTCTGCAGTGTGTGATGCTGAGAGTGCCCATGCAGAGCTGTTAAAAGCACCATACAAGACCCTAAGTGTCAGAGCACATCACTACAGCCTTTTAGAGCCACAAAACCCTCTGACAGCACCAAAATGACTTCTCTTACGTGTTTTTTTGTGCTTCAGTCGGCATTGTATAAATGACCACATTCAACCCTTGTGGTATTCTTGACAGGTCCATGAATTCTTCTTCCAAAAAGGTCTAAAAAGGCACAAACACTTTGCTTTGGGCAGGCTATTGTGTGGAGGTATAGAGCTTGTATGAACACCTTAAATGGCTTTCAGCTTAGTTCTCTTTTGGGTGTCAAGAAGAGCTGAAAATGGTCAAATTGGAAAATGTGAAGGGATACTGAGGAGAGGCTAAAACATCATGACATTGTGTATTATAATAGCAGCTGATAGCATTTTAAATGACTTGTGACATGAAAGAGCATATGAAGCATTTATTGGCTTACAGATAACATCACAAATTCAGTTTTTCTCAGAAAATTTGAATATTTCAGTAGATTTTAAGTTGAGAAATGTCATGTTAGGGTCATTTTATGGCCTACACAATCATGAGGAGGGTTACTGACTTGACCATTGTTCAGCAGACGGTCACTGCCACCTTCTACAAGCCCAGTGCACTACAAAAAAGCGAGAAGAAGCTTATTACTGGAAAGTTGAGTGGAAGGAAACATTGTGGTAGAAAACCTTCCACAGGCAATGGGATTAACAGCATCAATTTTCCATTGTCAGTGATTATTTGAGAACCATGTCATCTACTTGTGTTGATCAACTATTTACAAATTCAAAGTCAGCACTACTCTCTACCTGGAAATTTTAGAGTACTTGTTATACTCTAAAATTTAGAGATGCTGAATAAATTTTTCAACTGGACTTGGCACTTGACCACACTGCAAAAATCACCAATACCTGGTTAATGGTATTGGTGATCACTTCACTTGATTAGCCAGCAGACTCATCTGACCCAAACCCCGCACAGAATCCATATTTTATTTTTCAAACAACTTGAATTTTGAGTTATCATTGGCTATAAGACACAATCACAAAATTTAACAGAAGTAAATACTTGTTCAATGCATCTGTGCAAATTTATCTTGAAAGCATACAGTGCTTAAAGCCTTACAAATTTTAGATCTTGCGAAGAAATCCTGGAATTATAATGTGGAGGGATAAGAGAAAAAGGGGGATTAGATGACTGCGGTGATAATGTGTGAGTTTGCCAATCAGACTTCTCTTTCGTGGCAGAGGGTCATCCCGGAGAGAATTAGTCATGCTGAGCTTAACACATAATACCCATCCAGATAACCAGCAAGGTTCTGGCAGCACATATTTTTTGGATTAACTCATTGACCCAAAAGAATGATGTCCACAAAATGACATCCTCAGAAACTCCGGAAAAGAAGCAACCATTTTTATAGCCCTTTGAGAAATATTAGAACAGAAAAAAATGGTAAAGAAAGGAAGTGCTTGCCCGGCACTTAGTTCGCTACGGCTTGAAGACCTTAGTGTGACTTCCCCTTCCTAAAACCTGCTTTTATTTGGACAACAAATAATTTTACCTTACAATCCATTTCGTTCATTCTGTGCCTCTGTCTCCCTTGCTTTTTACTCTCTGTGGTAACATTCACACATCACACATTGCAAATGTACGTACGGTCTCTGTTTCCTTTGGTGTTGTGTTGTCAGCCTTTCATGACTTATTCACTCATTTTGTCCCATTCAGGACATCAATATTTAATGGGGATGGAAGCATACTTCGCCTTGGCTTAATAAAAGATATGGTGTGCATTGAAAATACAGCGTGCGCAAACTCTAAATGCAGTGAAGCAGATGTTGTCAGACACAAGTTCAGTAACTAAAACAATGGAATTTGAAACAAGGAATAGATTGCAATTGGTGTGAAGTGAAAAAGTTCACACATCAACAAATGAATTATGCCTATCTTATTTAAATAGAATTTTGCTGTATTGTTTTTATTATAAATGATGGAGTGTTAGTAAACTAATTAAATTAGGTTTTTGTTGTAGCATTCTAAAGTTTAAGTGCTATGCAGTGCCATGCATGACTACTTTAGAATGAGTGTGTTTATGAGTATTGAAACTATTTTTCAGAGAATTCTGAGCATGCCAAATATATTTTTCAAATGATGAAGATTAACTGTGTTCAGATCCCTCAAGTGATATTTAAAAACCCTTTTGATGTGAAAAAACAAAGCTGTAAAGGGTAAAATTTACAGCTTTTGTAAAATTTTAGTTACGTTTTCCATAAAAACATTACATTCCTCCATAAATGCAAGAGCTTGGCAGTTACGCAGTGCAGACTCTTACAAACACAGAGAATTAAGACCAGCATTTGTCTCCTGACTGTTGTGTGTGTCTGCAGCACACACAACAGACTAATACGCTATGAGAATCCTGGTGTTTCACAAGCACACCCAGTCATTCAGTCATCACATAGACCTTGTCAAACTCCCTGAAATTCTTTCAGTTTTTAAAATGTATTATTATTTTTTTTGGTTTTAGACACATTAACACCAATGACACAATTTTCAAGTAAGAATATATTCCACCCACTAACAGAGGAGATACATTTCAATTCATCTGTCAGTTCTTGTTATAGCAATATTTAAAGAAACCTTTAAAGAAATAATTGTGAATTATCTATATCATAAATTAATATGAGGGAGCTGAATTTGATGAATTTATTTGGAATATTTGCCTGAAGGATGTATTCCCAAGATTCCACACCAACAAAGAAAATCATCACATTTAGCGCAACTTGTCAAAGCACTGGGATTTACAGTTTATGTATAGCCGTAACTCATAAGTGAATTGAAAGGCCTTTGTTCTAAAGTTGAGTTCAGCTTGCTGGATCAATTGGTATAACCTTATGCATTTAAAGGGCACGCATGACTCCATTAACATACTGCATAACTTGATTAGCTACCGATCACTACAGTCATGCTGTATCATTTCCACAGTTAACACTCATCAGAGCTAATCCTCATGCAGCTTACTGTCATATCCCATTGGCAGGTTGGATCTAAACTGATTTGGAAACCTTTAGTCTTCCCTAATTTGGCAAAATCAATGAAAACATTGGCTCTTGATCCAGCATGGGGGGGGAGGGATTTGGATCAATATGATTATTGATCAGTGAGTTGTGCTGGATGCATTGGGAGGTCAGTTGGTCCTTTAAGGTCGAGGCTAATCAGTTTAAGTTACCCACAAGCAGCAGGATTGGGGCTAAGCGAAGTTTAAGTGGTGACCTGGCCTGCAGAGAGGGTACGTGGCTCCCTCTGTGTAGTGAAAGCTCCCACAGTGAGGATGCAAGGAATGAAAAAGGGAAGCTTAGTTTAATGCGTCAGATTATTGAATTTAATTATACAGCAAAGTATATTTGTGTAGTTTCACCCTCACTTAGACATAACCGAGGATTTTTTTTTTTACCAGTCCTACCCAACTCTAAAGTTTATGATTACGTTTTAAAGATAAAAAAACACTAAGATAGAGTGATCTTCTTGATTTAAACCACCTTCAATTAAACGGCCATAACGACGTGCATTTAGATTTTTCAGTATTTTAGTTCATCATCAGTAAGCAGATCACATTTACATTGGAAAACATGGCACACATTTTCAGCTCAATGTGGGTAGCAGAGAGCACAGTGGGTACAATTAAAGCCAGCAGATTAGGCGTGGCACTGACAAATGAGACATGGCCATGGTGTCGACACACACAAAGAGACTCACACAAGCCTTTAGGGGGGTAATTAACACAGTGCAAGTGTATCAAACCCAGGAAACTGTTCAGTCTCCAGCATGTTTTTCTTTTTCTTACAAAATTCCCTGAGATTGTTTGCCAGGTATCACTTTTACCTGCTATTTCTTTTTATACTCTAGATATAATTTCTTTCCTTTTGCTCAATAAAGGATGCATGTTTTGACATATGTGCTTCTAACATGTTTTAAAAAGAAGGTACACTGCACACAGGGCCTAGCAAATGTACATCTCCCACCTGAGCTGTGAATTTCAGAAGCTCCTCCACAATTACCACAAGCTTCTTGGCTACTACTATCCTCCTTGTCCATTTTAAGATAATAATTATTTAAATTGTTTAATGATAAAAAGAGACTTCTTGCGGCCAAACCCACAAAGAAGTTTTCAAAGGTAGCAGGAAAGAAGACAATCAGGATTTTAGACAGAAAGAGGAAAACAAGAGTGTGGTGAGTTGTGGCAGAGTTGGGGCAACAGATGACCTTTTCAGAGAGAGGAGCCTTTATGCAGTCTTGGGCCGAGGTGCACCTTTATTTATAGTAGGTATTTATAGAAGCGATTTTCCCGAGGTTATCCTGAGCAAAATGCCAGTTCTCATTACCAGCCAGGCCCTGCCTGTGCCTCATTTTATGGCTGGATGAGCCCAGGCAGCAGGGGACCCAGCGTGCAGCACAGGGTCACCTATTAAATCCTCATGTCCAAGAGAGCACCGTCATGCACTTCTTGTTCTACACTGGGTGGAGCCGCGAGAGTGGAGCAGAGTAAATGGCTGACCAGGTGTGTGTACGCAGGTGTGTGCGCTTGCTGTTATGGAGAAAATGATTTATTAAGAGGAAAACGCCATCCGCGCTGAACTTCATGATCCTCTTGTATAATCGGGTCACGCTTATTACATCATACAGCTATGATCATTTCATTATGATTAGAGAAGAAGAAAAACTTTTGTGTTGTATTTTATTTCCAAGCTCCTTTTAACTGAATTTTCATCTGAGGCATGGGTTCTGAACAATAAATTGGCCGGTGGCTCAATGTAAAGACTGTATGGGATTGGGTGTGCATGAAACTGGACAAGCGTGTCTGAATGCATAAACATTTTTTCTCTTCTGAACAGCTATAGGTCACCCTGGTGAACCACCTCAGGCTGTAATAGTGAGGCCTGGGAGCCTCAGCATGGGGTCATCACAGCCAAGCCCGTCAGGGACAGACAGACAGCCCAGAATGTCATCTCAAAGACACAATTAGACAAGTGTAGGTTGTAGGAGACAAAAAATGAACTAAAAGTATGTAGTTGATTGTTAAGAGGAGCATGCATACCTCAAGCAAACCTAAAACTTGCAATAGGGAGAGACTGATGACTCATTTGTTTCCAAACTGTACAAGGAAAGTGTTTGTAGGGAAAGCAGACACCTTGAGAAATAACTCACAAATGGCAGAAGAAGAGTCCTCTGTATCGGCTATGTTTGCTTTTCATTTGGTGAAAACTTCAGAAACTATCAGGTGTTGTACCATTTTAGTCCATATAGCAGACTCCAGAAATCACTACCGCTGTACATTATTTAATGTAGGGTAGGTGACTTTGCAGCTGCTGCAATTGCTTGAGAAATTTGACCACAAGAGTCTGTTGTAGAGTTGCTTTTGGTCATTTGTGCTATATTAAGAGATTTAGGGATTTTAATTGAGTAAAATCTGCTTCTGTGGGGAAAAAAGTTTTTTTTTTTTTAAGTTTCACGGATAACCACAGATATGTAGGACATTGATATATTTGTCATGACTTTTACTTTTTGATCTGGAGAAGAATTTTTTTTAAAATTCTTTTCTGGGTTTGTTCACTCCAGCACATGATAATCCATAATTTAAAGGCTATAATGTACCAACAGGACTCAAATGATGCTTACATGTTTTCTGGTAACTTTGTTACAAGCCTCTAATATCTGATTTGCTCAGGTGTGCTTATCCTTAAATGCTCTGTGATCCTCATCACCGATAAAAAGATTTCAGAGAAAAGTAGCTTGGGTAATTGCAGGCAATCAGAGGAATATTAAAACAAAAATGAGTGATGGGTTGTAAGTGATATAAATGAACAGTTTCATAACCAAAAGAAAGGAGATTTAACTTGTGTAATTCATTAGGCGAAAGTCTTGATTTCATATTCAGACTGCTAATGTGCAAATAGAGGCATCACAATTTTTTATCTTTGCAGTGTGAGTTGACTCCAAGAGGAAGATATAAATGCAGGAACCTGTCACCTAGTCACAAATCTGGGAGACATCTATGTGTCACCTTTGCTAAATACACCAGAAATCAAGAAAAAAACTTAACAAGCTTCTGGAACACATCCAAATAGCTGCTAAAAAGTACACAGAAAGGTGAAACCATAGTAGATTGATAAAAAAACAAAAGAAAAAACAGAAGCTAACTTTGGAGAAAGACATAAGTTAAAGATGACTAATGTCAATGGATACTGATGGATCCATCGACATGATGAAACAAGAGTAGCTTAGATTTTGGAGCACTGAGTTTGGATGTAATGAGCTTAAAACCCTTCCCACCCCATTTAGCACATAAAATTAAATTGTTAAGCTGTAAATGTTTGTTGATTATGTTGTGACTATATTTTTCTGTCTCTTTCTCTTTTATTTTCAATCTGAAGTAAACTAATGAAACTAAATGCAATTGTACGACAAATCCGAGTAAAACTCGGGCTTTTAATGTAACTAATATTTTTAATTTTTCTGCTTACACAAAATTAACAGATTATTCAGGCAATAAATATGATTTGAGGTTGAGTTGAACAAGAACCCCAAAAGGTGGCATCGACTTCAATGACACAGCAAGAAGAACGCAGGTAAACGTCAAGCATGAACACACTGACTGACTTCGATGATGCACTGCACTGGCAGAGCATGACATCTTCATCTGAATGATCCGCCTCTGTTTGTCTTGCCAAATTAATAGCAATGCCATCACACACCAACATCACACACAGTTCTGACCATCAAGTGAAGCCCGCAGTGATTAGACCATCTCCATGGTTGTTCATCCATCCAACTTTCCAAAGCTACACATTTCCTGGGATTCCAGTGTTTGGAAGTGAAGGAGCAAGGTCTGTCCCCCTGGGCTGTTTGCCTGCCTGTCTGACATCATAGACTGCGGCATCTTATGATCCGTCGGCGCAGAGAGACAATCTGACAGGCTTAATTTACAATGTCAGCCTTTTCAAAACCATTTCCCCCCTCACGCTGACAGCAATCCTGCATTTATAAATTAGCAGAAACATTAACCTTTAGACTGATTAGAACGGCTTCGGAGGGAGGCAAATTAACTTCCATTTGTTAATGTCAGATTTTGGGTTCAAATGGTACGAAAGAAAATGAAGTGAGGAGATTGAGAAGATAACGATATGCACCGCACGTCCTGAAATGAAACGGTTTGTCAGCCTTTGCTTGATGAAGACGATTCTGTTTTTGATGTAGTGTGAAGCATGTTGCACTTCAGGTGAAGTTCGATAATTGCAGTCATGCACTCATCAAATGAAGCACAAAGGTTTTATTGTTTTCAGAAAAGGAGGTTATTCTTATTTTTTTTAATCTTTTTATGACACGTGACCCTGAAGAAATGGACGCAGAAAGTATAGAAATAAAAGATAAAAATGCAATTAAAGTAATGTAACAACATGATTTGCTTCAAGGGAAAAAAAAGCCAAATGAGACTGATATGAGGTCTCCTGTTTGCCATCAAAATGCAACATTGCTGTCCAGTTACATCAGTGTAATTGCTAACTTGCGTCTATCAAACCCAGAAAAGTCTTCACACATTGGCATGTAACAGCTTGTCATGAGGAACTGTTGCAGCAATATTTGTGGCTATTACCCTAATTAGAGGAAAGCGCACAGATGGTGTTGTTTCACAAACTCACAGACTGAGAATCAAAATGTCATCACTGCCAGAATTAGTGATGGTCTGAGAAAAAAAAAAAAAAAAAATCACTTCACTCTTTCACACAGCGGTCCAGCTTGTTTTTCTGAACTTCTTTCGTCTCTCCAAGTAAAGCTGACATTAAATGGGCTCACATCCTTGATAAAAAAACATGGTCTTTAGTGGTGAAACAATGGTACTTGGGTACCATATGCTGCGTTTAAGTGCTGTAAGACAGCTGTGAAGCCTGAGTGTTCCTGGATGTAGGCCAGCTCCCAGAAGAAGCGTATACCACTGCTTGGAAAATGTTTCCAGCGAGAGCAGGAAGAAGCCACTTTTCATGGAGCAACTTCCAGATGCAGGACACAGAAGATGAGATGAGTACATCTGTGTGTCAGAGCATGCCTGCATGTATTTTTCCACATGCATACCATTACTGTATCACATCAAGCAAAGTCTATGCCCATCCTCCTAAACCAGAAAGTAGAAGACTATAATCGGCATACTTTTAATTGACAACTAATATTTTTTTCTTTTTTATTTTGGTTGAAATTGCAAGAAAATTGCTGTTATGGTACTACAGTACTTTCTACCTTAACTGCAATCTATTGTTAATAAAATGCTCTTATAACCAGAAAGATTTATTTCCGCCTCACAGACTACAATGAAGGAGAATGTCTTGTGTTTCTGTGCAGCCACGCAGGAGGTGAAAGGCAGATAGGCTGCTGCACTGCTTCTGAAACTGACTTTATTACTTACCCCCATAGAAACTGTCTGTCAATCAAATCAGGCTCCTTCACAGAGTAGCCCAAGGGTAGAGTACCTGCGCACCTTCACAACAATGTTACATTGTTCACTACATATAGCATATCTACCACAGAGCGGCAAAGGATTCAATAAGTAGACCATAAGGTAAGACGAGCCCCTTTGTTGAGGAGGAATGCTGAGGAGTCTGTATTGCCGAGTGGAGCTTTTATGTGTTCCTTGAACATGGTTATGATGAGGTGAAAAGTTTCCAATAACTGTATTTTGCCTTCAGCTGGGATTAAAGTGAATCTTTGCCCAATGAAGGAATCTTGGATTACAAATCCATTCCCTGCCAAAGGGGTGTTCAACTCATCTTTGTCATTTCTGAATCTCCTGGCATAACTCCTGTTTTGCAGTGATTTAATGTCTTCAGCACAAGGATGGGATTTTTTTATTTTTTTTATTTTTTTATCAAAGCTGCAAATCTTTCTGAAATATATTTGGGATTTACGAGAGTGCTGCTACACTGTAAAAAGGAATTTTGGAGGGAAATAACAGTATCCATTAGGACTAAGCATAATGCCAAGGGATGCATTGTGGTCACCAACAACACGCCAATAAGCATCCCATGATAACAGTGCATATGCAAACAATTGAAAATATATCACAGTGTATAAATGAAATAAGGTTTCACAAAGTAACTACGAAGAGAGTTGGAAAGCTTAAAAAGAGTTTTCTGGGGATACAAGGGACATAGAGATATTGTGGGCACCCTACATAAAGAGGCTATTAGTCCTCAACACAGCCATCCAGGGTTCAATTCCCAAAATTAACTTTGCTGCATGTCTGACCTCCTTCTTTCTCTGCCCGTTTCCTGTACTATTGCTTAAAGGTCATTAGTCCCACAAAATACTTAAACAATGGTTTCCAATAAACAGGATATAAATTGCTAAGGATTGTGGATCGGAAGCAGTGCTGCTGAATGTATTATTCATAATTGAATTAGGGGAACTGATGGCTGAGCAAATTATGATGTAATTTTGCTCTAAGGAAATTTCTGCAAACCACAGCATGTCTATGCCAGTTCCATGACTGTGCTGTGAGGATACACGCAAATTACTAATGAACATAAAGCAATGATAAACAAATATTTTAGTAGACAATTTTACATCATAAAACAGAAACATTTTGTCTTACATTGAAGCTGAGTTTAAAGTTTTCAAAGTTTGACCCTTAAATATTAAAGTTTGTTCAAATTACACTCATTTTGCTGAGTATGTAAATAAATAAAATATTCATTTTATTTGGAAGCAAATAAGTAAATATACAAACAATTAAAGTTATTTATTTGTTTTGTAACTTCATTAATTTAGAAATCTGTAAGCTGCTAAACGTAAAATATTTCTAATATATATGGGTATTTCTAATAAATATGGGTATTTAAGTCTACCCAAATATTTCTGAAAATCTTTGAGGCCACTGCGCATAAAAAAAGTACGGCTCAATTATTTTCAGTTAAACAAACAGCATAATAAAATATGGCTCAATATTTTCTATTACACAAATGGCACCAGCGACACGTCAAATCTCAGCAATTAGTCATCCTATTTTTAGAAGTGACAACTCTACAAATCCACCTCTAAGTTATTGTGATCTGTTATGTCTTGGATGCTCTTCAAGACACCAATCTAATGCATGTAAACTGACATGACATTTAATTAAATTGCTTTTGTTAAAATGGTTCAACTTTTGAATTTCACAAGTTTAAGTATATCGAAAATAGTTTAAGATAAACTAATTTATTTAAGTGTATTTACTCTTTAAACTTGTATAATTTCTTCTCTAATTAATGTCAACCAAAAAGCATCTATGCAGATTATAAAATTTTTGGGCGAAGGATGAGGCCTTATTACCACCAGTCAAAAGGCCTAAGCAGAAACTATATATCTAATAACATGCAACAGTCATGTTTCAGTAGAACATGCAACAGTAATGGCCATTCATATTTTCCTGTATCCACACAGCTTGTTGGCTTTAACTTGTGAATGTTCAGGCCTGTCTGGAAGTGTAGTATTGGATTACATGTGGACAGACTTTTAATTCAGAGTAATCACTTAGGACAAGCCCTCAGGCCATTTTATCTGGTTATGACTCGAGTCCAAAGTCAATAATCATAGTATAGTAATAAGTAGGGTCTAACATTTTATTAGGTCTGTGAGAAGTGAAGGAATGTAGCTAAACTCAACTTGTGACTTAATGAAAACATCTCATTGTGTTTCATTACTTTCTATCTATCTATCTATCTATCTATCTATCTATCTATCTATCTATCTATCTATCTATCTATCTATCTATCTATCTATCTATCTATCTATCTATCTATCTCTGTATATATATATATATATATATATATATATATATATATATATATATATATATATATATATATATATATGTGTGTGTGTATGTGTTTCTTTAATCAGCTTGTGATTACACATGAACTACTACAGCACACACACCCCTACACACGCCTACGCATGCACATGTACACCTACTTTTCCAGTCACTCTGCTATCTCCCAGTCACACTCAGTCACCCAGTGTTGGTACAGTGTCTGGTCCTGACAGCTGAGTTTTAATTGGCCAGGGTGCTGCAGCACGGGCCGCTGTCATGTGGCTGGCAGTTTGAGGGGTTGTGGGACAGGCCCCACCGTGGGGGCTGTCAAACGGCCCACGGTCTCCACGGGAACCCCCCACAGTGGGTGTCCCGCCTCATTTAGGAGTGTGCAGACAAAGCGCCAATTAAGAAGGGCTTTAAACAATCAAACAGAGTTCCTCAGGGCCTGCAGACACTCCACAGGGTACTGAGAAAAGACAGACAAAGATATGCACACATATTTTCATGGATGATGGTACACATGCAGGGAGGCAATGATAGAAAGGTAAAAATAGACTGATGAGGGCTTGATCTGAAGACATAATTAATGGTTTGTCACAGGGAAGTTGGGAATAACTTGTGCATTGTTCATTCCTCCAAACTGAACCTAAAATTAAATGTGACTGATGAGCATATATGGGGGAAAAAACCCAACAACAACAATGAACACTAGATGAGGGTATGAAACTGAATGTTCTGGAACATCTTTTTCGGATCTTTTTAATGTTTTGCAGAAATTTCTGCTAACATAAAAATAAATTACACTGCTGATATTGTGAAATAAATCAAGAAGAAAACTTGCTACGAGCTCAAAAACAACAACCTCTTGCATCTGGCTATGTTTCCTCGCCTCCAGTCCCACGGAAGGAAGCACCACTGACTGATACTACCCTCCAAACTGATGAACCTTGCATTTTTAAGAGCAAAACAGTGCCTTTAATGTATATCTCTGTCACTCCCCTCCTTTTGCCCCATCTTCCACTATGAGCTTCCATATGCCACTTCCATATGGCCCTGCACCCTCTTCTGACAAGCCCATGGCTAAGGCCCATCCATCATTCTAGGGAGTGCATTCACTTGTTATCAGCTCAGGCTGGTGCTGGGGAAGGAAGCCGAGGATAACAGAATTCAGACGAACCACATGGATATTTCTTTTTTTTTTTTTTACAGTTTTATCACAGAGGCATCATTTGGCTGTAAACGTTAGTACAGACGCTGTCTGATCCGTTCTAACCACCCGGACGCTACTCTGGTATTTTTTTAAAAGTATTGCGTTCCGAATGTGATGCTACAGATGGAGATGTGGCCCTGAAACTGCTGCCCGCTCAAGCCATGGTGTTAAGGGAGAATGAAACCATAATCCAAGTTGTCCTGGAGGGGGAGATACAGGCATGCAGACAAGCTGGTGCAAAAGACACATCACAGTATGTTTAGAGAAAAAAAGAAAAAGAGAAAAGATCTACAACTGAGTACAATAAAGGATATTATTATTATTATTATTATTATTATTATTGGTAGAAGTATTAATGAAAATTAAAGACTATTCAGAAATTAGTGCTTATTATTTAATAAGGTAAAACAACGGCTGTTTCTCAAGTTAATAATATTAATACAGGTGGCTGATTTAATAGTAAAATTGACATTATTATTATTATTATTATTATTATTATTATTATTGTTGTTGTTGGTAATATCTAATGCACGCTATTGGGGTACATTCACACAGTGCGCTCCACAAGACAGAGTGGTTGGTGAGTGAACTTTAGCATCCAGAATTGCAACTGAAGCAGGGGAATCTGGACAAAATACATCATCCCTAGCATACAGTAGAAAAAATAAACACTGTCCTTAAGACCAGATGCTGCCCTAATTCATGATGTTTATCAAATTCCATATAAACACAGAGCACAGACAGTTTACATTTCTATTAGAGAGCATGTTCTGCGCTCTCTCAGTATTAAAAGAAAAATATATCTTCAAGTACGTAAGGGCCGAAACAGAGGACGACACTTGCGTATTATATTTCATTTATAAAAACATTACTGTAAAGACCACAACACCATCTGCCAGAGCTGGACAGCTTTACAAAGCAAACCAGCAACACGGAGCGTCCTTCTATATCTCTTACATGCTTGAAACTGTATTTCCTTACACGACTCCAGCAGGCCCATCAGTCTGCTGGTCGCATGTGGTGAAAGAAAGTGGGATCGATTCAAAAAGAAGGCAAACAAAGCACACCTATAGCGAGGTATCTTTTGAAGATCATTTCCAAAAGAGCAGCTCAAACTAATTATAGTGCATTGAAAGAAAAGAAAGTTTCTTGTTTGGTGCAACACTTTGTAATCGAAGGAAAAGAAGTGTGAAGAATGCATCCACCTTGAAACTCAAGGGAAAGGGTGAGGAAGACGATGCGCCTTGCGATAAGAACGACGACAAGGACAAAGTGGAAGTGGAGGCATTGTGGCCATTTTGTGGTATCAGTGGTGCCAGATATTCTATCTTCAGGGCCATGTTGCCTCCATATGCTTGTATAGCCAGAGTGGTCACACTAGCAGTTGACAGAGCAGGGCATCAGTAATTTTAAACCCCATTAACAATCACCATATTTATTTATGAACCCGAGGCTAGCTTGGTATGCATTGCTGCCCACAGAACGATCCCTGTCTGAGGTTTCCTGGGGGGGAGCCTTACCTCCTTGTAGACACTGTGATAGCATGAATTATTGAGTGAGTGTAAGAAAAAGAGGCAACTTAATTGCAATATGTGGCCTTGTTATTGGCTCAAATCTTTTGTATCCTCTCAGCTTTAATTAATACAGTGAGGAAAGAGGTTGGTTGGTGCAAAGGGCACAGATTTCTATGGCTGTAGCATGTGTCATTGTTCTTGAAAATATTGTTGTGGACAGGCAATGACTAGATAGTTAAGTACACATCAACTTTAAGTTTTATAGGCCTCCACAGAAATGATATCTGCATATTTCCTTGCTTAAATCTGGCACAATTTCTAGAAAGGTTTTCATCCATGTAAAAAATGTCAATTAAATTTTTTTTAAAAACAACAATGTAAGGATAGCACATGAACTTTGGCCTTTCATTTTGTGTCTTTTTTACTGGGATGAGGGGTTGGCTTAGACTTAGGGACTATCCCTTTTTTTTTGGTGATTTAATTCTTTGTTGTATTGTACTGTGTTATATGGCAATTGATCTCATGTGGTTGAAAACCTGTTTGTTCCCCTTATACAAATAAACAGTATAATTTCCACATAAAAAAATTACACATTTGCATTCTCTGTATAAACCTTCATAAATCTGCTCTGCAAATGCCAAAAAGCTTTTGGTGAAGGCAGTGTGATGGTGTGATAGAATCTCCCTCATTCTTATCACTTATTACTGGCAGCAATCTCAGGTCAGACATATTTTCAGATGAGATTTTAAAACGGGGCAATCCCATAACGCTACTCTGTAGGGGCTGAACTCCATCTTCCAAGGTGCCAATGCTCCAAACAGATATGTATTTTTTTTTAGAAACTACCACCAGAAGTGAAGAGGGTGGAGTTGTCTGTCTGCAGCTCTGTTCTCAACCCCATTGAACGTTTGTGGGTTTTGGCGTGCTGTCAGTTGATGGCTTACTCATGACTATGTTTATCTGAAAACAATGATGCCATAGCCCCAATTCTAAATCAACCCCTAATCCGGCCTTTGTCACTTAGTTGCATAATGGACTATACATGACAACACAACAAGTAAATCACCTTATGTTGGCTTAAGCTAAAGAAAAAACTGTAGAAATACAATAGTTGCAATATCTCTTTTCATTTAAAACACCATTAACCTTGCTTATGTCCTGCCAATTTGATAGACATGCATTTGAAGATGTTTCCTTCACATTTTTCACCCTGTATTGATAATTTGGGCAATTACATTGTAGATCTCTTCACGTCTTTCTGACAGCAAAAAATGGTTCTGAGCCAAAGTGACTTCACTTCAAACAACTTTGCTCCACTTTTTTAATCAGGCCGATCAAAAATCCTCTGCAGCTGCGTTCTCATCCTCCCTTGCCACTGAGGCCAAAAAACTTTCCCCCGATCAAACACTGTGTCTGATCCTGCCCATATGTCTCCAAACAACAAGTGTAGCCAATATGGCCACCTCTCTTCACGCTCCCTGGGTGGGACACTCCACCATTGCCCCCCGGCGACTTCAAAAGACCCCAGCACGCTGTGCACGACTGACAGACAGGCGAAGAGGATGCCCGATGGAAACAAAAGCTTGAGCATTTTTACCATCAAAGAGGACAAAGCATTGTTGTGGTCAGCACCGTGTCACGTGTCATGTCGGATGACGTGGCGGGGGCTATGTTGGTTGTTTTGATGTGCAGTGGGACATTTTTTAACAGGGTTGCGGAGACTTGGGAATGTGTTCAACCACAGTGCTGAGACTCTATTTATCAAAGTCAAGTGTCAAAACAGACCATCGGGTGTTAAGCTGCATAGGGTTCTTTTATTTTGTACACTTGTATATTTTTACATCTTTGGATTCCACATTTAAAAACAGGAATTAGAATGTTTCCCAATTCAGTTCTCCAGGCTGATTTTTTTTTTTGCATTTTAAGCACTTATTCTTTTGCCCCTTTCTACTTCTCTTTCTCATTTCCCGCGTGCCACTGGCGACCATCACAGGAAACATTTCTGTTTATGTTTTCTCTCATGGAACTGCCTCTTCTCCCTTTTGCACCGTTTTCCCTCAAAAGATGTGTCATCTTTTTACATGATAGATCTGGACCTGCAGGAAAACCCCCCCTGTCCAGTGATTTGTTCAGCACACAAAGTGTAGGGAGAGTTATTGGGGGGGTCAGCAAGGGGAAGGGGAGGAGGAGGACAAAGATGGGAAGTCCCCTTCACAGAGAACTCAAAGGGGAAAATGTGAAGAGGGCTTCGGTCATACTTCCTTCAGCCATGTCAGCTGGGAAGATGTGGTTGTAAGTATGGAAAGGAAGCACTGAGAGTGAGAAGGAGAGCTGAGGGCTGAATAATTTCAACCCAGTAAAGACATTTCCATAGCAGGTGGTCTGGCTCAGCGGCCAGATGGAGGCCTCGATGGCAAGATAAGCTTTGCTATTTACAAACCCCAAATTTTGTTTAGACAAACGCTCTAAAAGCCATGTGATGGCCAAAAGAAACACCAGGCTCTCTGTTGTTTTTAACCACTGAGAACTGAGGGGGGGAAAAGAATGTCATGCTGAATTTCCCCCCAAAAGCCACAAAGAATTACAAGTAAGTCAATAAATATAGCATTAGAAAGAAAGTGGGTTGTTGCTTTGCAGATGTTTTGCATACCAGAATGTAAAGATCACAGAGCTCAAAATGTTCAGCAGAAATGCTGTGATAACTGCACAGTACAATTTTGAGGATGTAAGCTGAGAAAAAAATTAATAAATAAAAAAGGAATTACTAGTGATGCACCAAACAAGCCTTTTTTTTCACTTACATGGTCAATTCACCTCTTCACAAAATTGCACATTAATCTCAAACCTGTAAATGTTTCACCCATGTACAAAATTGCATATCTTTGTATTTTTCTTGGACATTTCTGACATGTTGATGAGTTATGGATGTTTTGGTTACCTTTGTTTAAACATTATTTTCAGAAAACGTTATATTGTATCTGGGTTTTTTTATGATTCCCGTTCATGCCAACAGATTTATGAAAAAGATACATTTTGAGTCTAAGCCTCCCTCTGCAGGTGAATTTTATTTATTTGACTTATAAAACCACCATTCCTTAAAGCAACAAAGAGTACTAAACGAATGGGGATTACTGTAAATCACTGGTTGTTGAAGTGGGTTCAAAATGTGTCACGGTAGAAGGCAATACTTTTCACCTGAAGTGTTTCAGATACAAAACAGTGGTGACCAAAAGTCAGAAAGGTGTGGGCAACACTTCAACCCTCCACCCCGACCACCATCCTCCTCCTAGCGAGAATATGATCCAGGTCAGCTAAGAATATCAACTTCCTGATCTTGATCTGATCCTTCTTCAAAATCAATACTAAATATGGAAAAGAACACATTACATTTCATCAGTATTACATGGTTTACATTAGTATTGTGTTCCACTCACCTCACTTGCACATAAAGCTCATGACTCTGCAATCTCTTCTGTCTGTTTTTTCCCTGACAGTGACAGATACTTTGTCCCAGACTGTGTTTTCTTGCAGGTCAGTATCAGTATACTGGTCCAGCACATATGTAATCTGGCTAAGAAAGCTAGTATAAATGTAGTGACAATGTGTTGTTTGACACACAGATCTTTAGTATTTGTTTCTAAAGATATATTCTTCTCAACACATGCAGTGAATTTTCAATAAAATTATGATTTTGTCCTGCTGCTGATGTTTCTGTGTAGATGTCTTTGCTGTAATATTTCCCAGACATTAGCTTATTTCCTTTCTATTTTAATATGACTCAATAGTCCTCTGGTTTGTAACATATGTCGCTGTAGTTCCATACCTATATATAAAACTAACTTGACTTGTTTAGGAAAGTTAGCGCTTTGCTTTGAACTTTGACCTGTGTTTCAGCTGTTCTCTGTAGCTCTCCTGGTAGAGCTGGGAAGATCTAAGAACAGCATAGAGCAGATCACAAGACAGTGACCCTGAGCTGAAGGAGCACCCGAACCTTTTCAGATGCACAGTTTTACAATCAATGACATATGCATAAATAGTACAATTGAAAAAAATCAGGTAGTTGACCAACTATAGCCATTGGGAGTTTGTCAGGTACTCCAATGCAATCAGTTAAAAAAAACAAACAAAAAAAAAACATCTGGATCAGATCAGGAAATTCCCAGCGATCACATTACGATTTTCGTGTTTATGTTTGTTTCTTTTTGACGGAGGTTATCATGCAAGATTAAAATTGACTAAAATGTTTTTAACAGTAAAAAAACACATTTTCCAGCTTTTGAAATGTTGATTCATTTATTGATCCCATTGCCTCTCTGGTCCAACTTACAGTAAAATCGCAGCAAGATTTCATTCATACATAAAAGGGTACCAACATGTTTCCAATATGATTCTTGGTATGTGTGGAAAAAGCATTAATCGGCACTCTCAGAAGGTTAAGGTGATTTTGTGGCAAAAGTCTATAACCTAAAAGGTCTAAAGCTGTTTCAATGCAGCTTCACATCTGCATTAAAACATCTAAGACATTTGATGTGGCAGGTACCAACATTGTCTCGCACTGAAGGAAGGCAGTCAACTACGTCGATTCAAACTAATTTCGATGTAAAACTACACCATCAGTTTAAGTTTTAAACTAGTTGGTAGTGAGTAGTTGTTACAAACTAGGTCACTGTTATTGCAGACACACAGGAGTTCAACATTCTTTGTACTTACTTTGAATCCCCCCCCTTCAACCCTGCATGCGGCTCTCTTCTCTATTCCAGTGATTGGGGTGTAATGCAGGCCGACTGCGTTAAGCCATTTCCACTAAGTGAAATATGTGTCCTGTCAGTGCTGCTCATTCATTATTAATCTGTTTGCTCACATATGAAACGAACCTGAAAAAAAAAAAGAAAAGCTGTTTATGGGCCTTTATTTCAGAGGAGCATTTGCTGATGTCATGCAGAAGTTGTGCTTAAATTTTGATCTGTTCTAAATATTCTTAATGCATTCCTGCTCAGAGGACTCCAGAAACATCAAGTGGGATGCTGTTTTGATTGAAAGGGGGGAAATAATCAAAGACTGCAACCCATTTATTCAGGTTAATGTAGGAAAACTCTGCTTGTCCAAGTTCAAAGTACATGTCGTGTTTTTTCCCCCCTGTCCTTTAAGTAACTATGAAGATAAAGTCGCTGTGATACTGTCATAACTGAGCATACTTGCTGTGGATGATTTCCAGATGCTCCTTATACACTAATGCATTTGCTACAGTAATAAAAATACTTTTGATTACATTTTTCCCCCTCAAAGAATAGCTGGAGCTCTCACTGCAGCTGGAACAAAAGCAGATGAAAAGGCAAAGGAAGATCAGAGGGATATGATGAGAGGTTGGAATTCAAGGAAAAAAGCATTTGATAGAATTTTACTACGGCTTGAGAGAAGAGATGGAGTGCAGCTTTCAGTTTGCAAGCAACCCAGAATTTATCGCCTCGTTGCAGGAGCAAGCAAGGAAATTAAGTGATAAGAAAATCAATTGAATCCTCCTGGATCCTTTGCAAATGTTTAAAATTCTCCGCGAATGTGCAGAGAATGCAGACTGGGAAGAGAATACGGGAGAAGTAAAGGGTTCCAGGAGAGGACATGGCTGGGAGTGGGGGTCGATAGGCGTGGAGGAGAGGGTCATCAATCACATCTGGGTGACACACAATGAAATCTGACCGCAGCCCAACATGTTTTAATGCGGCATCCATTAGAGCCCTCAAATAAATTGCAATTTGGAAAACAGAACACAATACCGGCCAAGTTTTCCTCATCCATCTTGCAGTGTGTCATGTAATGTAATTGCGTTGTTAATTTATCCAAGAATTTCCTTGGTACACCATTTCATCCACATTGGTTAATTTCCCTGTAGAGTATATTTTCTCTTTCCCTCAGTCAGCCCTCCCCTCTTCTAGCTGTGCAGCCAGCAGGGGCAGAGTAATGTTTCTGCTTAGCGTGGCATTAGTCGAAGGGCTAATCAAAGCACTGAAGTCCGTGACACTTTATCAATGCTTGGCTGCATGCCGACCAACCTTGCAGTAGTGCAGATCCAATCAGGCCTCCGCTGGCTGTCATTACATCTCGGTGACAGCAGGATCACTCAAAAATGCCTGTGGAGTACATCGATAGTATTGACAGAGTTTGGGGGCATTTAAAGCTGGGCAGCAGTGGTGGCCAATCGCAGAGCAGAGAGCGGACACTTCCTGTGTTCGGACCGAAGCTTTAAAGCTGGCCGGGGAGAAGACAGGAGTTGGAAAGATGTATGGACATGTCCGGGATAGATGTAAAAATCAATGCACTGCTTAAAATAAAAAGGAGGAACAAAGAGATGCACTGTGAGCTGTTGCTGTTTCTCTTATGCAAAACTTACATTTTAACTTTTAGGTTTAATTCTTTTACTGATATTTTGAATCAAAACAACAAATTAAGCCACCTGAGTGGCTTTGTAGTAAGAGTCGGGATGTGACAGACTAAACCAAACTAGATTTTAAAACTACTGCAGAGGCATAAAATAGCGAGAAGAAGAAAAGGTGAAGGATTTGGAGGTCATTAGTAATAGCCTGAGGATTGATAGATGAACTGAAATGAATTTTGAAAATTTAAAAAATTAAAAACGCTTCTTTTTAGAAGTTAAAATTCCAAAACTTCAAGTTTTATAAATTATCAAGTATTTGGGTCTGAGGTTTCTCACCAGCTGGGATCTCAGAACCTAACAAGACAGACTGCCATGCATCTTTGTGAATTTTTGAGACTGATCCTGTAAGAACAGGCTATTTTCCTACTAGTCATAAAAACTAGCACATTGATCAGCAAATCCCAATGGTTTTTGATCTTGAAACTGGATCATGATCAAGCTGGGATGGATGTTATTCACAGATCCAGGTTGTTAATTCAGAGGTAAATGAAACACATCATGAGCTGTTGTTACTGATTTTCTGCCAACTAAATAAGCAGCTCATCGCTTACGGTTTAAATTAAAAGCTGTACGTCACCATTCATTTGTTTGTAACTGCCATGCAAATAATTAATATTAATAAAATGTGTTCTGATTATTAGGCAGCTCAAGTACCACAATTGGTACTTATACAACAGCTTAATAACCATAGATCTAAATAATATGTCAGTGCATTTTAAAATCTTTCACTGGCCACAAGGCATTGTTTCCTTTCATAGTTACTCCTTGACTGGTTTAAGGAAAAGCACAGGTATCTACCACAGGCCTTTGCACAAGAACTCTAATCTTATTAATTTCCTTTTCTTGTCACCCGACTTGAGAGCTTGAGGAGGTGGAAGCTTAGAGCCAAGGCCAGGAATGGCCCGGCGGGGGGAAAAGGACGACACACTTTTGTCTCTCTCCTGGCGCAGTCCTCAATGAATCTTCTCCCCCACCAACCCCATGAGGCTTGACAGACAGTGAGGAAGACAGAAATGATCAAAGGATGACAGAAGAGCGAGAGGAGGAGAGTCGACCAAAACAAAGACTCATTCTAAAGTTCCCCTGTGCAGGGTTCCTTGGCGTTTGACAGAGAGGGAGAGACATGGACTCCACCCCTCAGGCAGTGCTCGTTTCTATCAGTGGACACATCACAGACAACAAATGAGGCTCTGTTATATGATTCACCTGAATGCTGCGCATACAGTACCCTGGAAAGGTATTCGGGCTGCTTGAACTTTTCACTTTTTTTTTTTTCCAATAAGAACAACAACAAAAAATTCCATTGAAATGCATTTTACTTGGATTTAAAATTATTAACCAACACAAAGTTGAAGTAGAGTGGAATGCATTTATTTAGATCATTTTACTCTGATGCACCTAAATAATTCCAGTGCAATTCTTTGCCTTCACCTAAATCACCTAATTAGAGTATATAATCCATCTGTGTCCATCTGATGTGAAAAGGCAAGGCAGCTGTTTATTTACTTTTAAAATCAGGACAAAGAAATATACCAGATAGGACTATGAATTGATCATTTAAACAGAAGAGCATTGCCTTGCTTATATATAAAATCATGTATATAATGAGCCTGAAAGCCATCCCTGGATCTGAAATTTAACATCAGCAAAAATGTAGACATTAATCTACTAGAAATCCACTTGTAATAATTGCTTTGCATCAGTACTTGTGTTTTCCTCTCTCTCAAGCAATAGATTCCTTTGCTGCTGCTCTCACAATAGATTTCAGCTTTTTCCCATTCGGAGGACATCAGATACTGTTGTTTTACAATGTCTCTTTGGCACCACAATGCATCACTTTGGGTGACATTAAACACTGAAAACAAACATTATTCTGGAGTTCTCAGTTATGAACACACAAGATATACATAAAACCATGGTGTTCATCACACTCCTGATGAACAAGACACTTGATTGTTTACATTGTTGATTCTGTTTACATGTTTAATTCACAAACAGTTTAATTAGCAGACAGATATCTGAATTAATTGCATCTATTTGTTGTTGTTGGAAACTATGATTTCCTTGAAAGTAAGGTCAAGAAAAAGGTATGGTTTAATAATTAAGCTTTTTAAAATCTGTTTTTTTTTTTGGGGGGGGGGGGGGTGTTCAAGTGGTACTATTGGGGCTAGGTTTGTTGACTTGTAACACCAGGAAGTTTTTTGATTTTACACATGTGATTTATGTATTCAGATGATCAGAATCAGACATTTTTCTAGCTGTGCAGGTTCACATGTGTTTCCCAGAACAGGGTTTTGTCCATGTTACATATTTTATTAGCACTAAGAATGTTGAAGCTGGTTTAAGCAAGCAGTGAGGAAGACAGAAATGTCTTCCTCACTATATATATATACATATATATACATTCCTCACTATATATATATATATATATATATATATATATATATATATATATATATATATATATATATATATATTTATATTTAAATTTGAGCTTTGGAAAACTAGAAGATTTTATTGTAAGAAGATTTATTGGTAAAAAAGTATATTCCACCCTGAAATGACACATGCACTTTATTAAACTTATCAAGCATATGTAAGATTTATCTGATAAAAAGTCAAACTCTTTCAGAGATTTCTGAATTCAAATTAAACAGGATGATTTCCACGTAAGTGTGATTAAAATTGGAACTTTTGTTCGCAACTCGGCACATGGGTCCTGCTTGACTGTCTTCTCAGTTTCCGACAAATCTATCATTATAACTTGAGTGATTTACACAGAGAAAGCCTCACCACTTCCACTAAAATCACTGAAATAAAGAGAAAATCTTTCATGCACATCCAAAACACAGCCTCAAAGGCAGCACTGTAAAGGGATGTATTTATTTTCATGGTTTTGAGAGGTATAATTTAACGCTATTATGTGGATTTGGCTTAGCTGCATGTCTACATCACAGAGGGAGGGCTGTAGTTCTGAAATAAGAAGAATATAACATGAAACAGACTAATGTCGTCTATTTTGAAAGATATAATGACTCCCATGACATCTTTTTTTGGTGATAATAATGTTTTTCAAGTTCATTTTTCCCATTTAATGCATTTGTTGCAGTATTAGATGTTACGTATGGCCTAATGAAAAAGATAATTTTAAGACTTTTGTAATATAACGTCTCATCTTTCTTTAAATAAGTGAATTCCTTCTAGCCCAAGTTTCTCACGTCTTCTTTCACCCATCACATTCTCTTCTCTTTTTTTTTTATCTGTGGTAATAAAAAAATATCCCAATAGGAGGAAAGCAAGGAAGAGTTACCCCATTTTTCAAACCCCGGAGTCTCACAGAAAGCACAAGTAAACAATGAGGATGTGGGGGTTCTCCAAAGTCTTCACTGCCTCAGTCAATACAGCTGAAGGTGATGGAGGTGCAAACCCGACCTTGTAAATCAGTTAGGGTGATGGTAAGTGAAATAAAATGTTGACAGGACTGAGATCCAACTTAGGTCCCCGGACATGTGCATTATAAATTAGCTGTAGGTTCTTTATCTGTCAGTGTCACAGGACCATATGATCTAAAATGGGTGAGTGTCTCAAGCACCATTTCCTCATTGTAAAAGTTATCAATGTGCCAAAAACGTGTGGAAAAAATAAATCTGTTCTATTTCCTTCAGCTGCACACGTGTAAAATGTCCATATAATTTTAACTACAGTACATTACTGCGGTAGACAATATGAGCTTCAAAGCTATTCCTGATTTAATAATTGACACAACCTGTCTCGGAACATGCAATAAAGATTGATTATAACTTTGGGTAGTTAAAAGTGTTGCTATAATATCCAAGTTTCCCTACTCATCAGTGAACTGACCGAATCAAGCACAGTTTAATTTATGCATCTCAGGGTTCATGCTTCCACTTTGCTGTTTTAGGTTATTTTGGAATTCATTTTAAGGCCCCAGCCATTTGAAACAAATGAGCCGTTTTTGTGACATTTACTTACGTCTAATATCTATTACTCTCTCCTTATGATCAAAAGTTAATAGTTCGCCTTGGGAGAGGCGCAGTGGGTAGAGCGCGAGACCTGTGTACAGAGGCCTCAGTCCTCGACGCTGCTGTTGCGGGTTTGGGTCCTGGCCGGTTGACCCTTGCATCATATCTTCTCCCCTTTCTCATGGTGTGTTTTCCTGTCAATGTACAGTGAAATAAAAGCCACTAGAGCCAAAAAATATCCCCCTCCTTCTCCTAAAAATAGGTTAATGCATCTTGATTTTGAATCTTTCTCAGCAGATACTATATAGATGTCTACACAGAGCTGCCCCTATGTATTATTGAACTTTATGACTTCTTAGTGACCCCTGCTGACCCTTGCTTCCAGTGGTTGCACTGGAATGCAATATAAATCCAGAAAGATGTTAGTAGTAAGCAGAAAACCCCAAAAAATCTATGAGCAAAAGAGCAAATCAAGAGTGCACACATTGGAGAAAAAATTCTAAAATGCAATTTAAGTACAGATAAAGTCTTAGGACTTTTCTTCCCCGTGTGCCCTGTCAACTTTTAAACATAAACTGCTCCTTTTTTAAAACTAGCTCAATGGCTAAACTGCTAAAAAAATAAAAAATAAAAAAAAATACTTTTTTATTGATGTACACCCATATTTCCAGAAAATCTTTTTTTTCCCCCAGAGACTACTGTTGTAATCATCAATCATCCTTAAAACTTACTTTGAGATTCAGATGTGGCCTTCTTGTGGAATTTTCTTGGCCTCATTGTGAACCAGCCGACTTTGACGACCCTTTAAATCTTTCTGTGGATTTCTACAGGCTGGTAAAATGGTTATGACCTCTTTATCTGTTTTATGGACTCCCTGGCGATAGCAGATGGGTAAAAATCAATGGCATTTTTGACTGAAATCAATTGAATTTAGTGGAGATAATATGACCAAGCAGCAATTCAACAGAATGGTGAAGCAGCAAACCTCTCTCTGAGTGAGCAACTGCAACCTGGTAATAATAATAATAATAATAATAATAATAATAATAATAATAATAATAATAATAATAATAATTAGGTTATGCTTTGGATTGAAGCATCAAAATGCAAGACTACACATTTTGAGATCTTTTGTACAGAAAGGAGAGTAAATTAGGTTTATTGTGTCGCTCTAGATGAATAGAGTACACTTCACCTCAGCACATTATTGGTTGGTTTGCTGTGGGAGTCATATATCTCATAATTCCTCTTTTGCTCACACGCTCACTGTAATGTCTAATGACGCTCAGATTGATAATACAACTCCTCCCCCCTTCCTGCTCCTCCTCTCTGCCCATCTGTGTTACAGATCCATGCAGTGCTGCTCTGCCTCCCAGCCTGGGAGAATAAGAAGACGGGATTAATGAGACTGATTTATCTCTTTCTGGTCATACACACACTTTTGTTCACTTCTTGCATCTCCTAAGCACATCCCAGAATGCATCAGAAGAACGGTGCTACCTTACTGTTTTGGTTTCATAGTTAAAACTGTTGTAGTTTTATTCATGTTTCATACAATTGACAGTTGATACACATTTTCAATTGATCAAGTGAAACTTAAGTTAAATGCACAAAAAGATGTGGATATGCAATCCATATCAGTGAAACCCACGATAACAGAATTTCCTTACAAAGCTTACATGAACTCATCACAGAGCAATTTAAAATAACCTGGAGCTGCATACACAAATGGATAATATTGCCATTCTTAGGACAGTAGTTAAAAGAGGCTAAGGGTCTGTAATGACTTACATGGTCTTATTTGTTTTTGTTTATCTTCTTTTTGTTTTTTCTGAACAGCCTCGAGGATGATGGAAATGAGCTATTACGGCTCCTCGAATGAAAACGCAAAAGCTTCATCCCAGAAAACAATTACTCAATTGATGTAGATTGTTGCTACTACGTCTATTCATCCTCACATTAACTGGTGAAAGGTATTTTTTAAGTCATTAGAGGGATAGAAAAAAGAATTGTCTATGTCACAGTGCCTTGCAGACGTGTCCAGACCAGTTGAATAATTCAACATTTAGTCATATGACAGCTACAATGCTTAATATATTTCATACAGATTTGGGGCAATAAAACCATGCAAAGTACTGGTGTTTGGACCTCTTTTCTACTGTAGCTTTAAAAATACTATGTGGTGGAAAACTAATGCTACAAATCACTGTGAAAAATAAGCAATGCCATCATCATGCTGTGGAGAGGATTTTCTTTAGGATAGGGTTGAGACAGACAATAAATGTAAACATGCAGCAGGAACTACACTGGAATGATTTAGATCAACGAATGTCCATAATCCACAATCATATCCCATAAAGTAGAAAATTACTAAAAAGTTAATTGTTCCAATAACTTATTTCACTAAATAGCACAAATTGTAATTACAGAGAGACTGATATGTCTGTGTGTAATTAATATATACAATATCTACATGTTAATTACACAAAATATGCACACACAAATATATGTGTTGATTACGCAATATTGAATTTGTGTAACCAACACACATTTGTATTTGTGTTGTTTACAATGATTTTCAGCTTATATTTAATGAAAAAAATGCAGTATATAGGATTATATTATTACAACAGGCCAATACAAAAGAAATGTGGACTTATTGGAAAATATGTTTACTACCTTATCAAAGGCTATTATGTTTAAAAAGTGAATTTGTTTTGACAGTAGTTCCTATCAAAACTGACTGAGTTTTGTGTTTTGCAAAAGTTGCAAAACTTGCATTCTGTAGATGTTCAAAGCAGTAAAAGACTTGCAGCTGTAAATAGTGGTGGTCCTACAAAGAACTTACTAAAACATTTTAAAAAGCATGCACCACTGTACTTCTTGAGAATTAAGCACAACTTTGTATTGGTCTGCTATAAAAATTCCCAAAATTTGAGTTTGGGTCTTTACTGTGACAACATGTAAACAGAAAGGGGCAGAAATTTGCAAGATGCTGTATTTTATCTTTTTTATTTATGCAGCTACTGAAAAACTCTATCTGCAAAAGGAAAGGGGTTATGGGACAGTTTTCTACCATCTGTTCAAATAGTCAGCTGCTAATAATAGGGGCACATAAACTGTAATTACAAAGGCATGAATCACAAATAATATCCTGTGACTACATAGCATTGCTGTCTGGGTGGTAGAGCAGAGAAAAAACAAGCGGTGACCCTAAGGAGAAGTGGGTGATCTGCTAACAGGTGAGGAACGAGCTTTCAGCACACCACAGATTAAGTTTCTGGAAAAAAAAAAAAAAAGCCTGCAAAACAGCGCCAATGCATTCTTCGCTCTTAATGTTTCAAGTTCAAAGTGAGAGGGTGTTTCCAAGTCGATAATTGTAGTTTTAGCAGTAAAGTAACTGCTGGTATTTAGCCAAAACAGGATGTCAGCAGCTCATTTCACAACTAGACAAAGTTTTCATGAACTCAGTTTTAAATTTAATTAAATACATGAGATTTTTTACGTATTTACTCTAAATTTGGCAACCTGTCCATCAATACGGCGCTGCAGGCTTACGGAGGTTTGATACCTTTTGCCTCTCCTTCCTGAGCCCCAAAGGCCTATGGTTAAAATAGCAAATTCCATGCGCTAGAACATGCTCATAAAGACGAAGGAACTAGAAAATGCTCAACCAGCAGCTTCCAAAAATACAAATGAGTGACTGCTCCACTGGAAGACATTCAGCCTCCGTGTCACAGTAAATGTGTGAGGCTGTCTTAACTTGAAGTGGCGCCCCGTTTGAGGAGGAATCCCTCGCTCCTCTCTGCACATGTACAGCCATCAGCGGGTTAATTAGCTGTGAAAGCCGCTCACTTGAAACCTTAAATCACTCGTTCAGCCTTCTTGTCATGAGCCACTGGCTTAACCACGTCGACGAAGGCTTCGCCTTGTTTACCCAATGCGGGAGATGCCCGTGTGCACGTGGGGGGAAGGGGGTGATTTAGGGGGATAGGTGGTGCAGGAGGGGCATAGAATTTTACACGTGGTAAGTCTGACACTATATGTAGGAATAAAACCGGTAGGGATTGCAATAAATGTCCTCTCTGTCTCATATCACCATGACTGCAGACTGATGTTCATTGTGCTCTTGGTAACATAATCTGTTGATTCAAACTGTTTGAATAAGAACAGGTGGATTTCATATGAAAGCTTTAGGTATTTTGGAGATGAATCAATTTCACCCACTCCACCAACATCCTACTAGAGCACTAAAGCACCCGGGGTTTCTTTGTCTGACATAAATAGTATCTCTGAAGCTGTTCTCTCTGCTGCAGGGCACGATGGCACCGAATTCCCGGCATTCCAAAGGAAATTTGGAACGGACTTCTTGGGTGATATCTGTTTGCCAGGCAGCCAGGACCCAAGCTGTGATCTTTCACACCCTTCAGATCCTCTATTATTCCTACCTCCGTAGGGCGTCTATGATATCCAAATGTGTTTGCTCTGGAAGAGCTTGCACCGTTCACCTATCTACCCTCATTAGTCAAAAGCAGCCGCGACTGGACTCAAATTCTCTTTCGTACCGCAACAAAAAAAATCACGAGAGAGGTAGCGCTCATGTCGGCTCGATTCTCCTTTTAACAGGTTGGACATCTCAGAGACTGGTTCATTTTGTTCTCACTGCAGGGGTATCGAGCGGTAATGGCACCCTGGGGAGGACTGGACTAATATGTAAGAGCTTTCAACAAGAGCGAATATCAGAGACGCATATTTGGATTCACTTATTTCAGGGCGGGGGAAAAAATCCATTCATTTGGAAGGATGAAAACCAAACTGCTCATTTTAAATGTCCCTTGGATGTGGTGGTTTCCCTTGCCGAAGTGCTGACAGCGTTGTGTTGTGTGGAAACAAAATGACCGAGCCCTGGTGCATCCCTCTCTGCCTCTGCCTGCCTTTGTAATCATTGCTTCCTTTCTTTAAAACATTACCACTGAATATGGCATCAATAAATCACCTCCCTTGGAAATAATCTCATAAACTTTTTTTTTTTACAGTGCTCATCAGCATTCTTTGTTTAACATTTATGTTTATTGATAAATGAAGATAGGTTTAAATAATTCAAGCCAAACATTAGCTGTGAGCAGGGAGATTAATAATTGATGGGGTGTGTGAAGGGCTGGGCCACTCTGGGAATAGACAATATTAGCTTAATGCAGGCTGTGTGAACAGGGGAAGTGTAATGGACCCGCTGCCTTTAACTGATGATGGTTATTGTGGCTTGAAAGTTGTTGCAAAAGGAGAAAAAAAGGGGGTCCGAGTTGTACAGGGGAGGGACAGTGGGGGGGAGTGTGGTCACAGATTTGGCTCGCAGGAGCTGACAGTGCAAACTGCGGTTTTAATAGCAGGAGGTTTACACATTCTACTGGGAGGCCCTAATGGCCTGGCGTGTTCTTAGAGTAAAGGGAGAAAAATGGTCTGGTGCTATTAAAATGAAACCTGAGAAGGTCTTTGCTCTTGGTTAGGTGTTTTCTTTTTTCCCCTGGTCAAAATCTGTCTCTCCATCACTCATTCTGATCCCCTTCTGTCCATTTCCTGTCCAGGGTCTCTTTTAGGTTTTCTCACCCACCCTCAGCATAGCAGGATGCCATGACCCTCTGTGCAGCAGGCAGGCCAATTTCACAAAGGCTGGGAGACCAGGTGACGTATGGGACAGTGTGAACCTGGGCAAAAGAAAATCCTCTGTGAATAACCTTAGTATTGCATTAAACATACACTGCCATGTAAAAGTGTCCATAACTCGTAAACCTATTCATGTTTTGTCATGTGTTTAGTCGGGATCTTATCTGATAAACAAGCACAAAGTGGAACATATGGTGAGCTGAAAAGAAAAAATATTTTCAAAATATTTCATGAATAAAACTGTGAACATTTTCTGTAGATAATTTACAGTCAACTCTCGTGGGTCAATACTGCTCAGTTACACCGTAATTATTTATTTATTTTTTTGAGTATCGCTCTACCAGATTTATACAATTACACTGAAAATTCTAGAATTTATCTCAGTTAGACTTTATGGAGAACAACTATCAATGTTATATTTTTTTAATAATTCCCAATTGGATGCAGTTCTATCCAGTTGGGCTAGACTGGGCCAATTTCCACCTTGTTCACATCTTATGCAGCTTATATTATTTTGTGGCTTTGACGATGTCCTTGACCATGCTGAAAAAGCTTCAAGGCAGGATGCTGCTGCTATGTTTCATTTTGGTATTGATGTGCTGATAGCCTTTCACCAAAGTCAAATTTTAGGCAAAAAGTCTAGTTTTGGTCTGAACATCTTCCATATATTTTGCGTCGTCTTGACACGGTTTTCTTTCAGAAGAGCCTTTAACTCTTGCCAAATTCTCATCCCCGCCAATTTTATGAAGTGTACTAAATCCTGTTAACAGATCTCCCACCTGAGTTGTAGATTGCTGGAGCTCCTCTGGAGTTACCATATGCTTCTTGGGTGCATTTCTAATTAATCCCTTCCTTGACATTTTCGTCTGATGGACAGAGTAGTGCTAGGTGCTATGTTGAATATTGTTTTGTAACCTTCCCTTGTTTCAAACTTTTCCACAACCCTCCCTTATCTTTCTAAATTTTCATTGGTCATGCTGTTTGCTTACGAATATTCTCTAACAAACCTTCAGTGCCTTCATTGAGCAGCTGTGTGTATGCTGAGATTACCTTACAGGTGAAATTGCTAAATCAGTGACTTCTAATGGAAGTCCGTGTCACCGGATTTCGTTTAGGAATATCAGAGGAAGAAGTCTGAAGATAAGCACTTGCTGCACTTTTCATCCTTTTTTTTTATTTATAAGAAATCATTTATGGATTTGTTTGTGTTTCTTTGTGTTGGTTTACCACCTCAAATACCAGCAAAATATATTAAAGATTGTTTTCTTAATTCTGCAGAGTGTGAAAAAGTTCAACAAGCATCAGTACGTATGCTGGGTATGCATATGGGCATGCTTTCAGGCCCTTTGGAAGTGCACAATCCTCCACAAACAACACAGTCATATTAGCAAGAAATCATCACATCTTGCAGAGAGAAGAAAGCAGGAATTTCAGATATTAACCACATGCTTATAGTGAAAGCAGCTCAGTGCCTGCAGGTCAGCCTGCAACAAAAGGGCCTCATTTACTCTCCAAGGGATACTATTCTTGTTGTGCCAGGCTAGTGAAAAAAGATGCAAAGGGATGATGTTTATCAAAGGCAAAGGAGGACCCCTTCATTCCATATTGCTATCACAGCAACATATTAGCATGTAAACAAAAGAAGCAGAATCCCCTGCAGCGTAGCAGCGTTTCATGTGGTCACTTGCTGCCTTTATTTATTTCTCAATCCAACACATTTTATGCTGACTGGTAAAATTCTACGCACATCTCCGCCCCCTCTACCCCTGCGTTGAAAAGGGTTTCGGAAGAAAAAAAAAACAAAAAAAACCTATACGCTCGTGTCTTGAGCGTAAAAAGTGTTGAAGTTGCTTCTTCTTCTCTTTTTCTTCTCCCAGCTCTCTCCATTCTTTTGTTTGACTTTATCACAGAGATGACAGCTGCCATCACTCCTCAGCAGGTCTTAGATCTGCATTTCAAGGTTTGAAGGTTTACGGGTTCACCAGCTTCTGTTGGGCAGCTCGTCTGAAATCTACGACGCCTGTGAAAGTTTTTTTTTTTAAATTTATTTTTCCTTAACACAAAAGTCCATGCAAAAATGTTGAGGGAAATTCATACCTTCTAAACTGAAGTTAATAAGTGCAACATAAATGGTATAGGTTCTGATTTCAGTTCATTTCAAACATTATATATTTCCTGGAAAGGTTGCAATAGTCATGAAAGAATTGTGGAGAAAATAAACTACAGACTTATGCTGACAAAATGTTTTATCAGTAATCATGTAAAGCAATTATAAAACTCTATAAAGTGCATGTTTAGTGCATAGAAATAAAGTGTATTTTCATAATTTTATGACTTATTGAAGGAATAAATGCAAATATTTACCATTTGTTTGGAAATTTCTGAATCCTGCAGTTCAAAAATGGCCAAGCACATGTTTACATTGTTTGGTGTTTTTTGTTCCAGGGAAAGTATGTTTCACTTTGGCTGCAGGACTATCATTTTGCTTTTCTCCATTCTCCTGCAGAGAGATAATTATTTTCTTTTTACCCTCAGTTGTGATGTGACTCTTGGATAATTTTGTCTGTAACATTTATAAGTGTAGTTTCAGTTAATAGTGTGAGGACAAAACTTACAGAAAAGTGCTACAGATGCTCTCTGCACAGCTCTCCATCACACTAAAAAGCTGCCTGATTGCAGAGAGCATGACATGTAAAATGACACAAACAGGAGGGTGCAACAGCTAATACAGTCTTGCTTTCACTGGGAAAAAAAAGGGTGAACAACATTATTAGGGGAAACTCAGAACTGCCAGGCTGATAAAATAATGTGCTTCTAATATTTGTGTTGACTGTGCAATAAAATAGCTGCACTACAAAGATTCTAAATTAAAGGGAGCTCACCAATAACAGATATCAGGAGTTGCATTCATGAGGTACTTTAATTTAAAATAATAGTTGGTACTTGTAAAAATATAATGCTGTGGTCTTGCTGTTGTGAAAGAAGCCTGCATCCTCATCACTGAGCCCCTGACAGCGTTTTTTTTTTTTTTTGAAATGTTACATTTTGTTTGAAAAAAATATATTATTGTTTTATTTAAATTATCTGTGGATTTTGGAAGAACAATGTGATCCTCTAGTGTCAGCTTCAAAACGGGGAAAGGAGTGAAAATATTCAGAAAATGAATTAAATAAAATGTGAATTCTATCCATCTGCTCTTTAGATTATAGCTACTGACACATATATAGAGCTAACTGAACAAATCAGCATTAGCAAAGCAATTTTTTCACTAACAAGAAGTTAAATTAACTCATGGTCAGTTTCTAAATTATTAGGCCATATAGACTTGTGCACAGGCTTTGCTTGTAGTTCATAATAGCCTAATAACATATCAACGCAAAGTTAAAACAGCAGTTAAAACTGGCACCTCTTTCGTTAAAAGGGGGAATCAGGTGCAGCAGTTGCAGTCCTGTCAGACAGACTTGTTTGCTTTTGACCCTGGCCGCTCTCCCCTGATGCCGTCACTGTCAGAATTGAATTGCCCTTTAAGATGAGCGTTTGACTGGTCAGCTGGTGACCTGCCGTGCCACTACTGCATGGCTGGAAAACATGCAAAGACTAACCCCACAATTTCCCAGATATGGATTTGACAGCCCATTGAAAAGGATCAATAGTAGTCTGTCAGGAAGCAGCACCCGTTCTCCCTCATTTAGAGATAAAGGTGAGTTTGAGTTTGATGAATTGCAGCACATAGATGACACAAGGCATATATATATATATATATATATACACATATATAAGATATAACAGTATATTTGTGTAAAGTTTGTTATGCTGGAAAAAAAAACAGAGTTTTTATTTTGTTTTTTCTTTTGACAGAGATGTTACCAGTGTCTTTAGAATGGTGTGTGACCTCTGGGCATGAGGAGGACTCTGCATATGTAACCAGGCTAATTTAGACAATGCTCTGAGCAAGTTTTACCCCGTAATTCACAAGCCTCTGAATTACTGGATAAAGCTTGTTTGAACCCCTCTACTCCCCATCAGACAGCAGTAGGTCTACACAACGTAGGCACCCCAGCTCATGTGGATAGCTGGAGGCCAAGTCAGACACAGATAATAGACCAAAGGTACAAAGGCACACACACCCCAACAAATGTATGAGAGGGAAGTGCAGGGTCGTTATGGTAGCCTGGGTTGGCCCCAGCCCCAACACTTTCTCTGATGTGTGTGTAAAAGGGTGACATGTCATTGTCCTCATGCCCGGCCTAAAGCAAAGCTCCTTTGTTATTGTCTCTGAATGCATGAACCTTTCTTGTCTGGACCTCAGAACAGAGGACGGGGCAATTATACAAAAAAAAAAAAGACCACAGTGCCTTGAAAATACTTATTTTTTTCCTCAGTTGTTCTCAGTTTCTTATTCGAAGACGTCCTAAAAATATGTTGAACTAACTCAGAGGATCTGGTACACTGATGGATGTTACGGTACATTTATTATTACTCAAAAGAGCACACTCTATTCAAAGCAATAAAATTAAAACAAATACTCTAAGGTGACTGTTAAACAAAATCTCGCAAACAAGCAAACATCAAAAGCTATTTTTTTTTTCTCCCTCAGCTGTAAGTATTTCAAAAATATACAAAGAATAAAAAAGAAAAACTCTCAAAACTCAATTTTTAGATCACTTTGGTGAGCTTTCAAAACAAACTTTGCTGCCGCCAAACTCTCTGAAACATTACCAGGGTTCCTCTGTTCCTCTGTGAGCGTGATGACGGGCTGCTCTCCCTCTTCACAGCCTTAATGGTGTCTGTGGAAGGCGGGCGGCATCGAGTTCCAGGCTGGCAGGGATGTGCTTAGAGCCGCACACTTGTCACAGCGCATGATATGAGAGCTCCTCTGAACTACAGCCGTGAATAATTTCTCCAAGATCCAAAAGTCTCTCTTTCTCCCTCTCTCTTTTTTCTCCAATCTTTCTCTTTACAGAGCCAAGTCACTGTAACCATTTCAACACTTGCAAAGGAGAAAGCAAAGAGATGGAATACAGTAGTAGTCTCTCTTTGTTTAACTCCAGAAAGTTTGCAAAACTGAGCTTTAGAACTTGACATTAAAAGAAAGAGCATATATGAGCAGTGAGCCAGACGGGATGTCAAGGCGGCGAGCTGTGAAAGGAACTCTGGAAAAGCGTTAGCTTATCTAATTGTAAACCAGCACAAAAGTGTCTGGACACTCATCATGCACTTGTCAAAACATGGCTGCCTGTGATTTTGCTCTGCCGCGTTCTGTTTGCATCCAGACGGTCCTTTTATGAGACCAGTTTGAGGGTACAATTGCAGCAATTACTCTCAGAAAGGTGCTGTGCAGCTGGAGAAACAACAGCATGAAAAGATTTATCCCAAGCAGCCCTTACAATTATTGCATCATCGTTGGGCTTTATTTTTATTTCTTTGTGCGTCATCCCCGAAAGAAGATTTGTAGATATTCACTTTTTCCACTGTGGTTTTAACTGTGAAAGCTGAAACTTTTCTTTTGTTTGCTCATTTACTTAGCTATATCGGTATTTCATGAGGAGGAAGAAACTTGTCAAAGTCAAGCAGCTCACATGTATGGTGAGTGTAAATGACTTTTCTAATATTTTGTGTCTCCTCATGTCATGTATTTGTTGACATGATAGTCGATGCTTTTATTTTGAAAGGGGCTTGGAACGGTAAGGTGACTGACGCAAAACGGTAGAAGTAGCGCGGCCGTTGGGGCAGAGAAAGTTGACATGAACGAGTCGGAGTGAAGGGGAGATAGTTGGGGTGTGATTCAGGGTGACAATCGGTTGGTTGGCGCTTGGTTGATGAGGGAACAAGGTGAGTGTGTTGTCATGTATATATGTTTATTTTTCCTGCGGAACGTGTATTTCTCTATTGGGTGTGACGGTTGTGTTTTGCCACTAGATGGTGCTGATTTACTATGGTCAACCGTCAACAGTTGAAATACGTTGCATTTTATTTCGTGACAGGGATTTTGGATTTTAATAAATACATCTATTGTAAAACATAATTTTAGCATAGAAGGTAAAAGATTTATATGTTAAGGTCAGAACAACACTGTTTGAGTACTAATGTTATTTTATTTGTATATTTTGTAGCTCTTACGGTGAGTTCACAATAAAAGGCTGTTCAATAAAGGACTGTGAACCATCAGTTTAAGAGACCATCTTATTCAACCGGGACGCTACAGTAAGAGCTTGACCCAAGCTGAGAAGAGCTTCACCCCGAGCTAAGAAGAAGTTCAATCATTCTCAGCACCAAGGTCCCAGTGAAAGCCACATTAAGGTTCCAGCTTCACGGCTCCAAGTAAGGTCTTCTGGGATTTGATGGTCAACGGTATAGCCCTGTCCTCAGCATGGAAGCATCTGAAAAGGAAACAGAGTACACAGAGGACCTACCTGTCAACGAGGAAGAGGAGCCTCCATGCTCTGTTCGTCAAAAGAAGCCCACAGAAAAAATGCGAGCATATCAGGAGGAGGAGGCCCACAAAAAGGAAAAACGTCTAATCAAAGTTTATAATCAATGGAAAAGGCAAGTACGTATGGCACGAGAGCAATTAAAAGGAGACATAACAAACAGTCAAATTGCTTCACTCATGGACATCTTAGAAAAAGAAAGAGATGGCGTCATAAACTTATATACAGAAATAAGGGAAATCATTACTCCCTGTAGTGACACAAGGCGACTTATAGATGCATGCGAAGCAGTCACCAATGACATTATCAGAGTTGCATATGAAAGACTCTCAGGCATAGATGACTATGACAGTGGGAAAGTGAAGGCTCGTCTACGTGAACTTCTTAATCCAGACTATGCTCAATCCATTTACAGTTCTTCTATCACATACTTAAGTAAACGCTCAGACGCCAGTAATTCAAACTCTGCAAGGTCAGTAGTAGCTGTAAAGAGAGCAGAGGCTGCAGCTGAGTTGGCAGCCAAGGAGGCAGAGTATGAAGTGTTATTAGAAGAAGAAAAACAAAGAGAAAGGATTCAACTTTTGGAGGAAAGACAGAGAAAGGAGCTAGAATCTCAAAAACGTGAATTAGAGAGATTAAAAGCTGAAAAAGAGTTAAAGGCTGCTCGAGCTAGATTAATAACTTATGACCATGAGATAAAGAGTGAGAGCAGTGTTCATGTTGACAGTACCAGAGCAGCTCAGAAGGCTTCCATAGTTTCTGCTCCCATTCAAGTCCCTAAAAGCAACATTGTGTCCACCTCACCTCCACAAGCAGATGTTCTTTATTTAGCCCAAGCATTACAGGACAGTGTTACCATGAACAGACTGCCAATGCCCGAGCCTTCCACTTTCACAGGTGACCCAATAGAGTTCATCGAGTGGAAAGCTTCATTTGCTGCACTCATTGATAAAAGGAACATATCACCTGCAGACAAGCTGTACTACTTAAAGAAATATGTAGGGGGTTCAGCTCGACAAACACTTGATGGCATCTTCTACAGAAATGACAGTGATGCTTACCAGGATGCATGGGAACGCCTCAACCAAAGGTATGGACATCCATTTATTGTACAAAAAGCGTACAGAGAAAGACTGGCAAAATGGCCAAAGATACAAACAAATGACTCTGCAGGATTTAGAGCATTTGCTGACTTCATTCAAACATGTCATGAAGCTATGCCACACATAGAAGGTTTAAGCATTCTCAATGATTGTGAGGAGAACCAAAAACTTGTTCAAAAATTACCTAACTGGGCAGCTGCAAGGTGGAATCGTCAGGCCACTCAGTACATGAAAGAAAATGGGAAGTTTCCAAGTTTAAGGCACTTTACTGAGTTCATGTCTTCTGAAGCTGAGATTGTGTGCAATCCCATCACGTCATTTCAGGCTCTCCACTCAACAGACGTCACCAAAACCACCAGTAAAGTTTACCAGAAAGAAAAAAGGCCCACCTCCAGTGTTCTCCATACGCAAGTGGTAACAGAAACGGAAAGCACAAAACAAAGGTCAAATATTAAACCACCATGCATGCTCTGTCAAGACAACGGACACAAGCTTCACAGTTGTCCTCAGTTCAAAGGCAAATCACTTGAGGAACGAAGAAAATACATAAAAGATAAAAGACTTTGTTACGGTTGTCTCAAACCCGGACACAGCGCAAAGGACTGTCGTTACCGACTTGCATGTGAAATGTGCAAGAAAAAACACCCTACCTGTCTGCACGATTTTAACTATGACAGCAACAAATCACAGACAAACCAAATTCAAACGAATACAGAACAGGCTGCAACAACCCTGTCTCTCAATGCAGAAACCAATGAACAATGTGTAAGCACTTCTATGATTGTACCAGTATGGGTTTCTTCAGAGCAACAACCAGATGAAGAAAGGCTTGTTTATGCACTCTTGGACACCCAAAGTGATACAGTATTCATTAACCAAGAAGTATCTAACAGTCTCAAAGCTAAGTCAACCCCAATAAGATTAAGACTCACCACAATGCTTGGTAAAAATGCAGTTGTGCCAAGCGAGCGTGTCTCAGGTCTCAAAGTGAGAGGCTACAACTCCTCAGAAATAATAGAACTCCCTCCTGCTTACACTAAAGACTGTATACCAGTCAACCGCTCTCACATTCCTTCCTGTGAAACGGCAAGGCAATGGGATCATCTAAAGGTAATAGTGAATGAGATTCCACCACAGCTAGAATGTGAAGTTGGGCTTTTAATTGGCTACAACTGTTCCAAGGCATTAGCACCAAGGCAGGTCATCTTAGGAGGAGAAGGTGAACCCTATGCTGTCTGCACAGCATTGGGCTGGAGTATTGTAGGCCCCACATCATCTCACAATGACTCTTTCAGCATATCTACTGTGTGCCACAGAGTTACAGTCAAAGAACTCCCTTTAATGACTCCCACTGATGCACTCAAGATTCTCGAGTCTGACTTTAAGGATGATAGCAAGGATAACAAATCAGTGTCTCAAGATGACATTCTCTTTCTGAATACACTTAAGGAAGGAATTTATAAAAACAATGAAGGACATTATGAAATGCCACTGCCTTTTAAGGAGAGACCTCTGTTACCAGACAATAAGCAAATGGCCACTGTGCGACTTCAAAGCCTCAAAAACAAACTGTCAAAGGACCAAAGGTACAAGGAGCAATATGTAAAGTTTATGGGCGAAGTCATAGAGAAGGGTGATGCAGAGGAAGTTCAAAACGAAGCAAAAGAAGGAGAAAGGTGGTATATTCCCCACCACGGAATATATCATCCCCAAAAACCAGACAAACTCAGAGTAGTCTTTGACGCCTCAGCAAAATATAAAGGTAACAGTCTGAATGATCACTTGCTGTCAGGCCCAGATTTGCTGAACAATCTAAATGGTGTTCTAATCAGATTCAGACGGCATCAAGTTGCATTATTATGTGACATTGAAAAAATGTTCCATCAATTTCATGTGTATGAAGCAGATAGAGACTATTTAAGATTTTTGTGGTGGAAAAATGGCAACCTGAATACTGAGCCTCAAGAGTTTCGAATGAAAGTCCATCTTTTCGGTGCCACATCCTCACCAGGATGTGCCAATTATGGATTAAAACATCTTGCAACAGAAAACGAGACACAGTTTCCCCTTGCATCTCAGTTCATAATGAAGGATTTCTATGTCGACGATGGTGTAACAAGTACTGCAAGCGTCAAGGAAGCTATTCAGCTCGCCCAGGAGGCTCAAACACTTTGTGCTTCAGGTGGCCTCAGACTACACAAGTTTGTAAGTAATGACAAAACAGTGTTAGAAAGCATTCCATCATCTGAACGTGCCTCTCCACTGCAAGCATGTGACCTAGCATTTAATGACTCCAAACTTGAAAGAGCGCTAGGCATTCACTGGCACATTGACTCAGACACACTGAGGTTTCGCTTTCAATCCAATGACCAACCTGCTACAAGGCGTGGCATTCTATCTATGGTTGCATCTTTGTACGACCCATTGGGATTCATCTCCCCCTTTGTACTCACAGGCAAAAGAGTGCTTCAAGAGACATGCAAACAAGGCACAGGCTGGGATGATCCCCTTCCCAGTGAACTAAAGCCAGTATGGGATAACTGGAAAGATGACTTGAAGAACTTGGAGAAAATTACAATGTCACGCTGTTATGTTCCTAAAGACTTTGGCCAAATAGTAAAAACCGAGCTTCATCATTTTTCTGATGCAAGTTCATATGGTTATGGTCAGTGTTCGTATTTAAGATATGTAAACAAAGATGATAAGGTGTATTGTGCTTTAGTTACAGCAAAGACCAGAGTTGCTCCTATTAAGGTAACAACAATACCAAGACTTGAACTAACAGCCGCTGTTGTTTCCATTATTGTAAGCAACATGTTAAAGGATGAGCTTGGGTTGACACAGATTGATGAGTATTTCTGGACGGACTCTAAGGTAGTTTTAGGCTACATTAATAATGAAGCGCGCCGTTTTCACACATTTGTCTCCAATCGAGTTCAAAAAATAAGGCTCAACAGCACCCCTCAGCAGTGGAGATACATTTCCTCTGAGCAAAATCCAGCAGATATTGCCTCCAGAGGTTCAAGCGCAGGTGAACTCATCTCATCAGACTGGTTCAAAGGGCCACAGTTTCTGTGGGACAAAGAAATCCCTCCAGCTGCAAAGATCAACATGGACTTACCACTTGGAGATCCAGAAGTAAAAAGGGCACATGCGCTGAACACTTTCAAAACAGAGAAGAAAGGTTTGGCAGACAAGTTAACAAAGTTTTCTTCTTGGTACAAATCCACTCAAGCTGTTGCTCGACTGATTCGCTGTGCCAAGAGAGATAAAACAACAGGTCACAGCACAGCACAAGAAAGACGAAACGCTGAATGTGTTATTCTAAAAGATGTTCAAGCAAATGAATATCCAGAGGAGATAAAGATGCTTAAACATGGAAAGGCACTTCCTCACAAAAGCAAGCTGTTTCAGATGGACACTTTTCTTGATAGTGATGGACTCCTTAAGGTGGGAGGAAGGCTAAAGGATGCTTCTTTCTCTTCCTCACTGAAACATCCAGTATTAGTTCCAAAGGGTCACCATGTCACTCAGCTATTAATTGCTCATTTCCACAGTAAGGTGCAACACCAAGGGAAAGGAATGACAATCAATGAGATCAGGTCAAATGGAATTTGGATTCCTGGCATCAACAGAGCTGTAACAAAATTTATACACCAATGTGTAAAGTGTCGCAGACTCAGAAGAGGAACAGAGGAACAAAGAATGTCTGATCTACCAAAGGTGCGCTTAGAGCCATTGCCACCATTCACATTTTGTGGAATGGACTGTTTTGGTCCCTTTCTAACCAAACAAGCTCGAAAGGTGCACAAGCGTTATGGACTTCTTTTCACTTGTCTTTGTTGCAGAGCAGTGCACATAGAAATGTTAGATGATATGACTACAGACGCATTTATCAATGCGCTCCGTTGTTTTATAGCCATAAGAGGAGCAGTCAGCGAGATAAAGTGTGATCAAGGAAGCAACTTTGTCGGAGCTAAAAATGAGCTGCAGGAAGCTTTACAACAAGTGGACACTAACCGCATTATCACATTTCTGGCTGAGAAGCAGTGTGACTTCAACATGCACACGCCTCATTCAAGCCATACAGGAGGTGTGTGGGAAAGGCAAATCAGGACGGTTCGAAACATCCTGCGCTCGACGGCTTCACTTTCGTCAGGCAGGATGGATGACTCATCTTTAAGGACATTCTTTTATGAGGCAATGTCGATCGTGAACAGCAGACCTCTTACAGTGGATAACCTCAGTGATCCAAACAGCCCAGAGCCATTGACCCCAAATCATCTGCTCACCATGAAATCAAAGGCAGCCCTGCCCCCTCCAGGTAACTTCATCAAGGAAGACATTTATGCACGGAAAAGATGGCGGCAAGTGCAGTACCTATCAGAGCAGTTTTGGTCACGTTGGAAAAGGGAGTATCTATCTAACATCGCAACAAGGCAGAAATGGCATACTCCGAAGAGAAATCTGAAGATTGGAGATGTTGTCATGGAGAAGATGGATGATTTACCTCGCAATGAATGGAGATTAGCACGCGTAATGGACGTAGTAACAGATAAAGATGGACTTGTAAGAAAAGTAAAGATTCGTTTTGGAGAACGGAAGATGGAGAATGGGCAGAGTTCCCGTAAACTTTCTATAGTGGAACGCCCAGTGCAGAAACTGATTCTATTATTAGAAACTGTTTAACTATAGTCTTAAGTTTAAGTTGCATTCTTTCTTATGTCTCGTGTTTTCATAGAGGTTAAAGGTTACAGGTCATTTTTTCTGAAGGAAATCATTATCGCTCTATTTGTTTAGTTAAGCTCTAATGATTTGGTGGGAGTGTAAATGACTTTTCTAATATTTTGTGTCTCCTCATGTCATGTATTTGTTGACATGATAGTCGATGCTTTTATTTTGAAAGGGGCTTGGAACGGTAAGGTGACTGACGCAAAACGGTAGAAGTAGCGCGGCCGTTGGGGCAGAGAAAGTTGACATGAACGAGTCGGAGTGAAGGGGAGATAGTTGGGGTGTGATTCAGGGTGACAATCGGTTGGTTGGCGCTTGGTTGATGAGGGAACAAGGTGAGTGTGTTGTCATGTATATATGTTTATTTTTCCTGCGGAACGTGTATTTCTCTATTGGGTGTGACGGTTGTGTTTTGCCACTAGATGGTGCTGATTTACTATGGTCAACCGTCAACAGTTGAAATACGTTGCATTTTATTTCGTGACAGGGATTTTGGATTTTAATAAATACATCTATTGTAAAACATAATTTTAGCATAGAAGGTAAAAGATTTATATGTTAAGGTCAGAACAACACTGTTTGAGTACTAATGTTATTTTATTTGTATATTTTGTAGCTCTTACGGTGAGTTCACAATAAAAGGCTGTTCAATAAAGGACTGTGAACCATCAGTTTAAGAGACCATCTTATTCAACCGGGACGCTACAGTAAGATGGATTATAATTACAGTTTGCAAAATTTAGACTCTTAAGTGAACTTCTATAAAGGAAATAGCAAACCCCAGACTCAGGGTGCTTTTGCAGCAGTCCTGTTTAGTCTACTTTAATTGAATTCTAGTCTGTTTGTCTAAAAAATTTAGTTCGTTTGGAGAGGTGAGAATGGCAATCGAACTCTGATTCAGACTGTCCGACCATCCATCTGTTGTATTCCTCTTATCGGGTGTCGGGTTGCTGGGACAGCAGCCTGAGTAGAGAGATGCAGACTTCTTTTTCTTTTATTTTTACAGAAAATGTGTAAGAGTCAGTGTTTAAATTAAGTCAGCTGTTCATTGGACTAATGGCAACAATTTACACATAACAGAAGAATACAATTCTACTCAAGTTACAAGAAATGTGTTACATTTTTAGTCAGTGGCCACAGAAACTTGTTTTTAAAGATCTTTTTACATGAAACATATGGACACAGGTGGGAAACTCAGGTAAAACACAAAATATTTATAATTAAAATTGGCTTTATGGTAGCTTTGTGGTAGTGGTGTTTATTGCACATAAATTTATTTATAGAATGATACTGAGACTCTGACAAGCTGGTCTTTGCTGGTAAAGCAGCCTGACCTGGTTGGTTCGCTAGACTGCAGTCTGTTGCTTAATAGATGTCACTCAAGCCTCTTAGCATGCCAACTTACTGTACTTTTAAAAAAGATGTTATCACATTCTTGACATTACTACTACAAAGAGAAATAAATAATTTAGGAATTTGGAATTTAGACTGAGATTAAATAGAACTGAGGGGGTCCTCATATGGTAAAAGATGATGTAACTAAAAAGGCAAAAGAGTTTCAACCCCGCGTGCATCAATGTAAAATCAGTTTGGCTTGTTCAGCTACGTTACACTACAAATGTTACTTCCATCAAAGCCTTGGCTTGAGGCTTGACCCTAGAAACAAGCACCAGATTTAATGTCAACATGAATTTCACAATTGCTCGAGGAAGCATGAGAAAGTCTTCCTCTTGCAGATGTTTGCTTCCTCCACAAAATCATTAACATCTTTTTTCCAAATGGAAACACCCTGTGCAATGTTGAAAATGTAATAAACCAGTCATTTTGAACTTTTATAAGTGAAAAGCATTTGAATGACATGTTCTCTTGAGTTCACTGGAACATCCTCGCTAACCAGGTGTCACCAGTTGAAGGAAGAGGCCAAAGTTGAAGGAAGGAAGAGGCCATTTTGTTTTTCATCATGTACCCAAAACTGCTGATGGATGCACTTCCTGAGTCTTTGCATCCACACACATGCCGGAACAAATGGTGAGACCGTATGCTAATGCTTTTGCTCGTGGCCACGTATTATGTGCTCAACAGAGCAAAAGATTAGAAAACAACCTCAGATCACTTCTGTTTGGAAGGGGAAAAAAAGATTTGTTTGACAGCATTTTGCACTTCTCCTTAAACGCCACAAGGCATCAGTGTCAAGTAATGACTAATCCCTCATTGGTTTCTGTGGCTTTGAGCATTAAAACTTGATGCTTCTCCTCACTTCACTGTAAACGCCTGAGAACCTCTTAATGTACGAGCCTACAAACGTCTTGCCGTGTTGGATTGACCTTAATGGGTTTGGTCCAATGACAGATATCCTGCTCTCATAAATTGATTTGATCTCAGAGGACGTAGAATGAGGGATAATTTTAACAATTGAGGCATCGATGGAACACAAACCACAAGCGAGAGGATGGAGAAAGTCAATCCCTGCTAAATCTGACACTGAATAAATCAAGAGGATGCTGCCAGCTGTTAGAACAAATGAGTTTTAATTTTACTTTATAACTCAGAAGATCTTCTCATCAAATAAGATTGTTTGCCTCAGGCTGTAAGCAGTTTACATTCTTTCCTACCATTGTAGAAACTATTGTCATCACATGTGGGGATAAACACATGTTAAAGTCATCACTGGTAAGTTTGTATTATCTATCACCATGTCTATTTTTAAATCAGTCATTCGGCCCAATAGAGCCTGATTGCTCCTAGATTCGGCATCGAACAAAGTGATCAGATTACATTTAATGCATTTTTTTTGGTATCCAAATGCTTCTGCCATAAATTAAAAGCATCTGAAAGCATCTGGAGTGCATTTCATTTTGCTTTAATTCATGTGCTGTAACATAAGCCCTCTCTGATTCCCTGTGTGTCATAGGACAGCGAGCAAGAGAGCCGAGTGCGTCAGGAGATTAAAACCCAACCATGAGGCTGAAGTCAGGATGTAGGCATCAGATAATACAATAGAGATAGAAGAGAAAGAAGTGTAACCAAAACCCTGGCACAAGACAACATCTGCTCATAAAATCTCCTCTCACTGTTGTCTGTCTGACAAAAGAAGGTCCGTAGACGTGTTGCCGTACATGTTAATCACAGTTGACTGAAATTACGTATTATTTTAGAACTTGAGCAGTCAAGTTAGTCTCTAATGTTTCTTTTGGCAGACGCTGTGTAAAGTAAGGAAGGGATACAACATGCTGTAACAAAAAAACTGAAAATATATAATTGTCAAGACATATATACAGTATATATATATATATGCAGTATATATATATATATTTCATGCAACAAGCTGTGCAAACTACTTAACTCATGTTATGCAAGCCTGACACTGAAAATTATGATGTGTAAAACGCTTGCGCTCTATCAGTACTGCATGCTGGGTTAACACCTTTGTGTCCTTGTGCGTCTGGCCGTTGTAGTGATAGATTGGTCGTTGGTTGCATGTTGGGAGCATCCCTCAATGAGACGCCTGCCGGACAGCTGTGCTGGCACGCAAAGAGATGCTCGCTGCCAAGTTGCAGAGCCTTTTTACCCCTGCCGCTCTCTGAGCTTGGTGCTTACCTTCAGTCTCTTCCCCCCATTGCGCTGCAGTGACAAAACACACGTCAGGCATTAACAGCTCACTTTGCACTGGCTCGGCGGTCCCAGTTCGCATTTAGGATTGTTATCTGTAGTGAGTGGCAGGCCAGAGGAGCACACAAGGTCATATTTGTTGTTGAGGTTGATTTATTAGACTACCAGGATTATAATCAGGGTTAAAAACTTTCACTGAAGTTTCCTTCACCTGTTGGAGCTGGTTTTCTTTTATGTCTTTCCAAGAAGAGAAACATCACAGTATAGCAACTTAAATAGGTTGCATTCTACACATAAAGATGTGTACAGATAGTTAAAAGCTATTAAATAAAGTTTTTAATTTCTTTAAAACTCAATTTTAAGAAACAATTGTTTTAACAAAATCACTATTGGTGCAGTTACTGGTAAACTGCTATACAGTTCAACCCTCTTTTACATTTAGGACATCAATTAGGCTTCATCTGTAACATTTAGCAAGTTTAAATCTTGGTTTTAGGGGACTTTCACTTCAGAGCTACTTGGTCTGCTTTAATTGGAAAATAATTTGTCTCCTCTGACAATCTGCATTATTGGGCATGTATGAAACTTCATCTGAAAGGTGATGCTCAGGACAACTGGAGAAAGGGAACCCTGGTCTGAGTTGTTTACAGTGTGAAAAACAGACTATTAATCAAAACATATGAAGGAAGTGACATACGTCTATGATTTATGAATGTAGATGAGATCTGAAAACACTAAGATTCTTTCATTGCCATGTTCTTCGTCTGTGTACCAAACATGTCATAGTCTCTTGCACTCTCATTCATCTTAAGCATACAGACAAAAATGCAGGATGGCTCACAGCCTGACCTGTTGAGCATACTCGGTGGCTACCTAGCATCCCAAATAAAACAACTTTTGAAACTGTGATGTTCAGTCATTCCAAAGAGCAGCTGAAAGATGAATCAAACCATAGGTAAGAATGGAATTGTCCAGCACTTCCACGCTTAATCCCTTTTGGTCAACGCACATGTTTCTAGTTGAAGTCCTAGCAGAGTTTAGCATGTACATATGTTTCAGTTGGTCAAACAAAAAGTGTTTTTTGTGGATAGACGAATGGACAAATGTAGCACAAATGGGACTGTGCTACAGCAATAAACATTTTATTTACACATCGTATATAAATTTGGTTGGGCCTGTATACATGAGAAAATGTAGAATTGTCTATGATTAACATTTGCTGCAACATCGGACTCCATTAATAAGTGATGATGATGAATCAATAGTTGTCATGTGCAGGATAAAATATTAACTAGTCTGGAAACTGACCTGAAGAGATTTCTTTTCCTCCTGCACTGAAGGCTTCACATGGTTGTGGGTAATAAACACCTACAGTGGTCCAACAGCTAGCTGGGGAAATATCACGTGTACCAAGGAGAGGGAAGACACACAGTTAACCTTTGTTATAATTAGATCAACCTACTCTCTTGTATGTCATGTCCGTCAATTAGAGGCAAACAGAAAAAGGTGCTCGAGTGATCAGTATTAGAAACCCTGGGAAGTTTGGATCCTGCAGTTGTAATCTTGAACTGACCCCAGACTTCAAAACACTTATCAGAATTATAACATGATTTTGTGCAAACATCTGTCTGTGTCATCTTCTGGTTTCACTTGAACGCAGATACTTTGATCACTCCAAGCTCCCTCAAGATCGAATGAAAAAAATCTGTGTCTGTGTCGTGTTGTATGAAAATTTGGGAAAAGGAAGCAGATGATGTCATTAACCGGATTCTCCATACATTGTTCTCATTTTCTTTGCAGTTATCCAACCAGCCAATTCCTCCGCCTCCTCCTCCTCTCTCCACCTTTTGTGAATGGATTCCCAGTGGAAGTATCGACATGGATTTCACAAACAATTTATTCCAAATTACAGGAAAATTGGCCACAGATCTTAGAGACAAGAGCGGAGGGGCGGGGGGGGAAGAGTACTGTGGGGTTAAGATGATCCACAGGGTATTTATTCACCAAAGCTCTCATCGTTGTTCCACAGAGTTCTCCTCTTTCAAAATAACTCCATACAACCCCCAAAAACCCTCTCAACAGCCCCCTCCTTTCATTCGCTGTTTCAAATGTATTAATGGGCCGGAACCTTCCTGGATGATCTTGGCCCTCTCCCTAATGAAAACGCTCTGCGCCTGGATCCCAGAGCAGTAATCAGGCTCTGGCCTCCAGAGCACTGGGGCACACAGCACACAGAGAAGGAAGAGCCCCAGCGTGACCCCACATTGCGTCCTTTGGTCACCTCGTGTTGCCCTTCACCCTCTTTGGCCTGGGCCTCTTCTTCTCTAAAGCCCCAAATGCCAAAGGCCACAAGCCTGGACCTAAACAGAGTGGAAAGAAAAATTCAGCGGTTTGATGGACTGGAAACACTACACTGTTTACAGTATGTCAATGGTGTGTAACATTCTGCATCATTCAATTTGGAAAGGAAATTGGAGCTTAAAAGAGTCAAGCAACGAATACTAAAAAGTTGTGGAAGATGACGCACATTAAACTTGGCATACGTAAATAATCAGTCACATAATCTACCGAAAACAGTTTCTAAAGGATATATTCTTTACCCAGTTAAATTCTATTCATCACCTTTTTAAGAAGCAAAGAGCTTCTGTATATTTCTCAGATTAATAAATACATTATTATTAATATTTACCATAAACCAAATGAATTAAATATAATAAAATATTTTATTCTGTTATTAACACTAAGCTATATTTTCTAGTTAATATCCTTTTAAATTTAGTTAAAGAAACACATGAATAATTTTACAATAAAACTTTACTGATTTCTCCCAGACATTTAAACGTACATTTCCACAGAGTGCAAATCTGAGTTTATTGGAGAAAAACAGAGGACTTAATTTAACTTCCTACAAACACTGAACATGTTAGTTTCCAGCATCAGAAAACCATCATATCAGAGGATGCAGCAACAAGTAGATTTTTTGGACATGTTCGGACTTTTTAGACCATCTATAAAGCTAATAGGATCAATGGAATACATTATTAATATTATTATTTTTTTTACAAAGGAAGAGATAATCTGACACTTGCTAACAGATTTACAGCAACTCTATGAGCAAGACACTTCTGAAAACATTAAAGACTCTGGAGAGTTTAGCCAATATAAAAAGTCCAGCAAATATATTTCAGATGGACATGAAGAAATGCAGTTCTTCTGGATTAAAGGTGTGTTTTGTTAGCTACAATGTTAATGTAGCAACTTTTTAATATCTATCATCGTTGTGCACTTTGAACACTTTGTTTTGGATCTCTCCGTTAGTTATCTCAGACCATCAAATCACCCCTTAGTTACTGTAAACACAGGCAAACCACTTATTGCACACAGTGAAATGAAAGCCTTCCATTTCACTGGAGGTCTCATCTTTAACAGCGCAAGCAGAAACCATGCACTCGGCTCTCTTTGTGTGTAACCTGTCAGTAGCCAGTAAGCTTTTGTTTGGTGTGTCCTGACAGGTCTCCCTTAGTCTCAGGACTCTGTCCCTCAAGGCCCCCTAGCCTTCTTCAACCTTGAGGTAAGACCAGCCAGATGTGGCAACCCCGGGCTTCTTACAGCTGCATGTGCAGCAAGGTACTAAAAGATGGGGGGAAATCGTTGGGACGTGCATCATCTGTTTTAGCTTGTCTGTCTTCTCTGTCAGACCGGCTGAGTGCTGTTTTCATTCCTCTTGGGTAATTTCTCTTACAGTTTCGCAAAACTGTCAGCACACAAAAAGCACTGATCCCCACCTGGCAGCCCCATTGCCCATCGCCCTTAATGACAACCAGACACCCTCTAAGACAGGGGACTAAGGTGTTAACTACCCCACAGAGCTGTGTTTAGCACACATTTACCTCCCGGTGTTTTCCACCTAGAAAGAAAAGGGGCAGATTTTCAAGAATGTTTCAAGGTAACTGAAAATCATCCTGTAAGATTTTGCTGCTGGATTAGTCAGATTTTATATTCAGACTCATAATTGTTGGCACCCATATCTTAACATAATACCTATGTTAAGACATAGATCCTATAAATTGGTGCTCCTAAAACTCCCATTGATATTAATGGGACAGAAGCATTTTTTACATTGTGATTTTAAATTGATCAGAATTTTTTGGACCATATAATTACAAATCTCTGGGATTCTGTTTCCCTAGAATGCAAATATAACATGACACATATGATTTATAGGTATTTTATAGCTATTAGACTACAGAGACTGCAGAAGGACCCATCATCATCTTGCCACCATGATCAAAATGGTAAGGAAAGTACAAGAAATCTTTTGAGTAGCAACTTGGGATCACCATGCCTCCATGACAACCAGACATGGTTAGGTCATACTTCAAGCCTATTGGTCAGACACCCAGGAGATTGGTTGTGCATTTGCTATCTATAAATCCAGTACACTTTGAAAAGCAAAGTAAGAGGTTGTAAATGTCATCTCAAAAACTCTGTAGCAGTCAATAGACATTATCTTAATTTTTTTTTTTTATCAAACTTGTAAACGTTTGATAATATAATCTGAATTGTGTGTTTTATTCAGTCAACCATTAAGCTTTTCAGCAACAAACATTCCAGGTGGGTTTGACATGCTTGATATGAATCCATCTCAGTCAACAGACCTTTAATTCTATCTGTTGGGGTGAGCATATTGAGGAACCAAGGCTGTGGGTGATCGAGACAATCTGTTAGGACAATTAAGGACAATTATTTCCGAACAGGGTATTTTCTATCATTAAATACATCTTCTCAAATTAAAGGCTGGATTTTCTTTTTTGAGTGAGATAGTGCCACTATAACGAAAAGAGAAATAAAACCAACAAATTTGTCTATCAGTGCAGGTAAAAAAAACATCGCTCACTTCAGACATTTAATAACACAATAAAAGGAACAATGTCACTCAATGTCAGCAACACAAGATCAAAATCTGAGGAACATTTTCGCAAATTATGAAAAATGCGGCTCTCAGCCCAGTTTATGGGAGACACGTTTATGTGTGAGCACTTCTTCAGGGCAATTTATTTGAGGATAAAAGAGGAGCCAGCCTTCATATGTGTTAGTGAAGTATGTGACAACTACACTATGGTCTGCATTTATTTTTCGTGGGCCTTTCCATTCTTTCACCCTGACCTTGAGGGAACAAGGACCACTGGGCAATTGTCTGGTGTCTAGAATAGTTAAGTCAGTCATTTTGGCATTCTGCAACAAACTGCAGCCCCTTTAACTACTGAAGAAATTGCGGAGACGTTATAATGAAAGAACATTTGTCAGAAGTGAGGAACACAGAGCTTTTTAATGCCAGCTCTCAAAGACTGTCATATAGACCATCTTTGAATGTAGAATGTCACTTTTCCTACTCACCTTCAACCTTTCTACTCCTGAAAACCAGCTCTTGAAGGTAATCAGTTCAGGCCAAAGTTGTGAAGCAAACCCACTCAAAAGCAGCAGGAGATGAATCTGTTTAGGTCCTCTGAACAACATAAAACAAACTGAGCTTCCATTATTCAAGGGGCTTGTGCTGCTTGTTTACAGTGCAGTTGGACTACTGCACCTGGACTCCAGGTAGCCTGACAGCTTGATGGGGCCTTTAATGGTGATTCACTGGCCAGATCTGTGTGGATAAAAATGGAATTCTGGGAGAGCAATCTAATAAGAAAATAAAGCACTGAATGGTTGGCATAGCTGTGGGATGGGCTTGTTGGGATGTTGTTCAATAGACAATGCTGGCTGCATATCAAATACAAACTTTGATGTTGGGGGTTTATGACCTTAGCTGTGAGTTCCTTCAAACAGAGTGTTGCAGGGTCATAGTACTTTTGTTTTACATTTTAAAGCATGGGCTTTAACTTTGATGTTCTGTAAATAGTAATCCAATCCTATAGTTGAAGTTCGGCCAGCAGCAGTTTCTGTGCTTCACATATTGAAATGTTGATGCAGATATTGCTCTTAATAAAACAGTAAGTCAGAAACAAAATTTTACAGATGGATGAACTCTAACTGATACAATCTTTCAGCTGTTTCACAATACTATTTTTGCTCTTTCCTCTTCAATGTAGCACGATGTAGCACGTTTGCACAATCTCATCAATGGAATGAATCCCATCCTATACAACTACAGAACCCTCCGTTAACACTAGTTGTCCCTGTAGGATTACTGGGTTACTCTTCGGCAGAAGTCATTGGGTCGAGAGGTGGACATCTAATGTCAACAGAGAGACACACAAGACAAACAACAATGCATGCACACACGAAGGACAATTTAGAGAGACCAATTAATTAAACAGTCATGTTTTTGGGCTGTGGAGAAATATGCATGTGAAGAATATGCAGGAGTACAACAAAGCAAATTCAAAAAAATTTGCAACGAGGAATAGATACATGCGTTTGCCCTTTCTGGGCCTTTTCTGGAATCCACCTGTGGAACTGCTCAGACATGCACAATCCTCCAACTTCCACATGAGTTGTAAGGTATCCAGAGGTAAGCCTGAGTATATGATGTTCAACACCATGTACTCATTAAAGGCAATGCACTAAGAGCTACACACTCGCAGTAACATGAACTTATAAGCCCAAACTCACACAGAAATACACACAAACATGCGAAAAGGGCCCTAACGTGCAGTCTGCATCGATTTCCCTTGTCATATATCATTAATGAGGGTATTAAATCCATGTTTAGGAAGCAGAAGGCAGGCTTTGAGCAGGTTTTTTTCAGCTTGCACAAAAGACCTTTGCTGCAATCTCCCCGAAGGAAAGGCAATGACTCTCATCTCTCTTTGGCTGAGGAGCACATTAATGGAGTGATGTCATGGTGGCTCGTATGACTGCTACTGTCCAGGGACAGGGAAAAAATTTAAGTTCTTTGAAGTGTCTGCTAACTGGTGAATTATGATTGACAAAACTTAATAAAAGAAAGAACTCTCACAATAAATGCTACTTCTACCAGAACAGAAAATTATTATATTATAATCACATAAAGTTATTTGTGGAAGCTGCAAAACTATGGTACATTCCAAGAAACTACCTTGTAAACCAGCTATATTGATCAGAGTAAAATTCCCCCCCCCCTCCATGCACCTCACCCCTGGGTTATCATCGCATCATTACCATCCGGCTGAGACGTTGCCGTATGATATGGCAAATGGACTTACTATTGATTTTGTCAGAGAAAGAGAGAATGGCAGATGGAGTGGAAGTCAAAAGAGAACATCTGGAAGGGGACAAGGGTGCGTGAAGGGCCTCAGATGATAGATGATACAGAAGGATTGTGCTACAGATAATCCTTTTGAAGTCTGGGATTGTGTCAGAAGAGTAGCAGAATTTCAGAGGGGAAAAACATTCCAAGAATTCTGCTTCTCTTGGTGAAAAATGTCTTTTACCATTATTTTAAACTTTATTACACATGATTGAAAATGACTAAATATGCATTATTATCATGCTTGAGAAAAAGGCAAGGTCTGTATCATATTAGAAAGTGGAAACTTTTCTCTGACTAATCCCATTATGAGAGGGAGGCTGCTTTACAGGAAAACTGAGGTTTTAACATGATGAGCAGCGTGAAGCTTGGAAAAAAAAATGGGGCAATCCTTCCTTTTGGGAAAGGGATATCCTGAGGCATGGCTATATAGACCTTAAGTGCTGACAAAGAAGATATTGTATTTTTCCAGTAATCCTTTTAAACACCACAGGGCAGAATCATACACTTCATTTCACAGTAATGCTGTTGAGTTTCAGTGATGAAAGATTCTATTAATCATTTATTAAATGCCTAAAAGCTCATAGTCTCATGCAAAAAGTGTGCTTTAGAAAGCCTGACTCTTAGAAAGAAGTAAAGCAATTTCTCCAGTATCAGAATCAAGCCATCCACAGAACAAAAAAACTAACGTTTTTCTGTCTCGTTTCTTCCCACTGGCTTGGTTTGTTTTGTTATGCTTGATTAATCAAGAATGCAAGAAACTGTGTGTATTGTTTCCGCACCATGAGCAGTGTCTCAAATATTTGGTGTGCATTAAATACTTTAGCAGACAATCAAAATCCTTTCAGCACTCCCCATTACTGTGAATAGGCTTAAGGGAAAATAATGTGCTGGGCATGCTGGTTAAGGAAAACATGTCAACAATCCCTCGTCAGCGCGAGTTCCTCGCTGTCAGGTGGAGCTTACTAGGGGCTACGATTAGCGCGGATTTGTGTGATGCACCGTAACCTTGACACTGAACTGTGAAACAGCTTCATGGAACGTTCCAAAGCACCTGTCAGTCAGGTCACACCTACGAGGATAAATATCCATCTGCAGGGGCGGCGCTTTCAAACACATTTTACAATGAGTGCAGTGTTGCTGTTTTAGTCACACCAGGAACATGTTTTGAAATACATTATTGGCTGCGTGTTTGAGTGTTGTTTCACTGCTGACACTGTGACGTACAAACATCAACATTACTGACAAATTGACCCACTCAGTTACCTGCAGGGAGCAAACTGGAGGATTATGGTTTGTTTTAAAGGGGTAGTTCAGGATTTTTGAAGTTGGCTTCTATTAAAATGTTGGTATTTTAACTTCTATAGACACAATCTTATTGTCCTGAGGGATGGTTAAAACAACCAACTTAAAAAAATTACCACAAGTATATTGATTTCTACAAAAATCATGTAGTTATTGACAGAAAAAACCCAATGATTTTTCCCATAGGAAATGCATGGAGTTTGTAAGATGAGCTGAATAGGTAAACTTTCTAAAATAAAAGTGGGCAGAGCAAACTAGCTTTTTCTTACACAGCTTTACTTCAATACCAGACACTTAGTCTGGTCAGAAACACTCTACATATTCAGTACGTTTCAAGCAGGACAATCACCAGTGGCGAACCGCCTCCGACTTTCATCTCCACTGTGAAAAAAATATAAATATTGGCTTCTTTGTATACTTAAACTATCCAGTACAAACATGAAAACTGTTTATAGACTCATAACTACCATGACATTTTTAAGATTGCAGTTGCTTGAAGTAAGCTTTGGTCTTTGTCTCTTTCCAACTAGCCATTAGCTTCAGCTAATTAATATGCTAAGAGAGGTATTAACTGAAAATTGTTAACTTTGCTCCCCCATTTTGGACCTTGAGAAAAGCAGCTGCAGCGGATGTTGACATGAGTCATAACCATGTGACTTTCTGTCCAGACGGCACCGCTGGCACAGGAGGATCCTCTCGGCAGTCTGTTCTGTTTGGCCACTGTAAAAGCACCATCAAGAACAGAGGTGAAGTGAAATGTGAAGCGGGGAGGAAACACATTTTTCAATACATTAGTTTTTAGGAAGTATCTTTCATAAATGACTCCGCTATTGTCTGACCTGTGGGAAGCTGCTGAATGAATTTTAGCTCATGTTGGAGGTGGAATCGTCGCCTTTGGGATGAGGACAAGCCAGATAGGGAAGCATTATCTCTCTGAACTAAACACTCTTTTCGCCAGTTTTGTTTTGGCTGAACTTTGTGTCTATGTATATTTGAACAACACTGATACTAATCCATCAGATTAAAAGGATGTGATTTTCCCGTACTACAGTAGCCACAAGGAAAACAAATCTGGCATAAACCATTTAACAGCTAGACGACTGCTTGAATTTATTGCAGGGTTGGATGATCTGTCTGCCAACAACCTCACATGCTTTATGTAATATCTACTGGCTTCAAACTACAGGAAGTCTGGCTTCGATACCAGGGGAAGCTCGACACCACTAGTGAGAGGAAAGATGGACAGAGGTGTGGTGCAGTGGTCGGGGCACCTCACAGGAGACCAGAAAGGATTTCACACCACTTGTGGCCAATTGTTTAGGCTCAGCAGAAACTTTGTCCCATGGTTTAAAGAACTCCACCTCGCTGAAAAAGCAGCAGCTCAGCGGCAAGCAAGAAAGGTTAAAATTGTTAATCATTGTTGCTTCCAGTAGGGTGAGCAAAAAAATAGAAGAAACACTTTTGCGGAAAAGACTCAAATGCCATCGGTATTAACACTCACAAGATGAATGCACCGGCCTCGCCTACTGCCATTCTGCCAGATTTAAGGGGTTGGCAGTTCAATGAAGCTGTCAGTCACCGACATGTTTGGACTCGTCGTCCACTCATCATCAGAGTTTATAGAAGTCCCTCACCTGACAGGTAGGGATGACTGATATCTTCCAGCAGCAGTGTCTAAACATGTACCAGAATCTGCTCAAAATCAAAACAGGATGAAATGGCCACATACTCATGACATGTTTTGGGAATAGATCCCCTATGGGTTTATTACAATTTTTTTTTTATCCATGTTTTATTTTGTTTCTTTTTTTTTTTTGTCTTGGTGCAATTTCACCTTGAAGAGTTTGACAAAGGCTGGCATTCTCTCTTTAACATCTTTTCATTTGGGGCGGTGTGCCATGGGGGATCTGAAGGGAGTGAGATGAGTGGCATGGCAAGGCACACATTTGGCTTCTGGTGTGACGTAAGGGCCATGTTTATGCAGCATCATAAATATGCATGTTGCGTTATGTGGTACAGGGGCATTTATGACAGGGGAGTGACAGTATTTGCACTTTGAGAGGTCATTTACCTGTCATCCATTGTGACAGCAGAGAGGAGCAAAGCCAAAGGACAACTGTACATTACACCCTAATGAAATGAAAACTTTAAAATGTAATGTTTTCTTTTAATAAAGCCACAAATAGTAAGAAAAGTCTTTGGAAGTTGAAGGTCATGAACCATGCAAAAACAGATAACATTAAACTTTAGCATAAAAGCAAAAAAGAAAATACTGGTAAAAAAGCAAGTTATTACTGTTTCTCATTGCCTGGGTTATTCTATTTCTTATATATATATATATATATATATATATATATATATATATATATATATTTCATATAGTAACAGCATACAGTGCATTGTAAAAATGTTTTACACATTTTGTTTAATTTCAAAGTATTTTACTGGAATTATCTGTGATAGCAACACAGACTTGTGGAGCTAAAGGGATATTAAGTAGCACTTTACAATTAGGCTGCCCTTATAGATGGCTAATAAATAGTTTATGTTATTAATTAATCTCAACACTTTATAAATCATTGCTAACTGTTTATCATGTAGAAATTGAGGATGAGAAGAAGACAAAATCTACTGGCTTCTTGCCAAGTAGTGAGCCAAGAATGTTCACCTATATATTTTAATCTACCTTGTAAGCAAAATAAGCATTTGTAAACATAACCTTTCGGTACGCAGTCTCCTTCTCGTCCTTAATTAATGCATAATAAACAGTTATTAACAATTTATAACGTGTTTGTAGTTGAATGGATAACATATCTATAAATTGTTTATTAGACATCCATACAGGGAGCCTTATTGTAAAGTGGTATCAAAACGTAGATTCTCATGGGTTTGGTGTGGTGGCGGCGGGGTTAAACACAACCCACATAAGGAGGCCTTAGTCCTAGATGAGGTCAACTGCCGTTGCAGGTTCGATTCCCGACCTTATGATCTTTGCTGCATGCCTTCAGTTTCTCTTTACCTACTTTCCTGTCATAGCACTTTGAAATTAAAGCCACTAAACCAAAAAAAAAAAACATATATTTTTTTCTCTTTTTATAAATAAAAATTTGAACAATGTGGCGTGCATTTGTATCTCCCCACCCTACCCTGACAGCCCTAAATAAAATCCATAGATATTCCCTTCAGTGAAGACCTGAGAGAACATTTGTGAACAAACAGCTTAATCAAGAACATAATGTTTAAGATGTCCAACGTAATTAGAGACATATAGCTTTAAATCAGCATGGCAATATTGCCTCAGCCAATTCATATGGTATACAAAGCTGTATCTGGTGCTTCAATTTGTCCTGCATGTCCTTGCACAAATTGAGCCACACAGGTCACCATTCATGCCCTCCCAGATGGCCTTCACTCCAGGGACTCTTCTGTCAGGAAGGAGCTGTTTCACCCTTCAGCCGCTTAATAAGTAAAAAGTAAATATTTGAAGTTTTATCAATCTATATCTAACTCTGCTTCATCCCCTTAGACTTTTTCATTTGATATATTTATGGTGTTTTCCTGAAAAATGATGGAAGAAGGTCAAGCAGGAAAGTAGGATTAAGATTTGGAAAAACAACTAATCACAGAAGTCAGTAAGCTGAGAAGCTGATAAAGTCTAAGAAAACCAAACCCTGCTGTGCAGAGCCTCACAATAGCTCACTGTTTTCCTTCTTGCATACAAGTCTGAGCAATCTCCTCTTGCTAGGTCAAAGTGTTACATGGCACAAGTCCAAACACAGGCCCACAGTAAATAGTGAGTGCTTCGGAGGGCTCGGAGCCCCGCTGCAGAGGGACAGTGTTTGGATAGGCCCCCAGCTCTCTCATCTACATGGCCTGCAAAGTTGAATTAATGGGCTCACATGCTGCATGTCAGATTTATGTGTCTCACTTTGCTGCTTCGCCTCTTCAGCCCAGCACTTAGCATATCATACCATAGGTTTCTCAACAACATATATCTAAAGCAAAACAGAAAAAAAAAAAAAAAACTCAACTCTGTGATGCTTTTGTCTGTCTTTTGGCAGTTTTTCCCTGTTTACCAAAGCAGGAGGTAAGTGGTACCCCTGGGGAGGGGTCATGCGCAGAGATTTTCCATTGTTTGTGTGTTATGAGCAAACCGGATTAGTTTTGCGTGTGCATACATTGGAGGATGGGCATAACTGTAAACGTAGGGTAATTGTTTTGGGGGTGGGGTGGGGGAAATCAAGTAGTAACAGTGCCTACAGGGAAATTGAAGTTATGCGTGGTGTGGATATTTAAAGTAAAATTGGACAGGAAGCTGGGATACTGGAAAACAATTTTACCCCATTCCTCTCTAGCTGCACGGAGCTATGCCTGATGTGTCCCTGGCATGGGCCCCAGGCACTGAGAGCAGATATCCACTCCCTAAAGTTGTCAGCCTGGAGAATAAATACAAGTCTATCATCGCTTGGCTGAAAGACTCATTAGTGTTAGTAGGATAGAGAAAAATGGAGGAGTCACGGTGTGGTGTGAGCTTGTGTTTGTGCAGATTGGGAGAGCATGATCAAAAGCAAAAAAGGGGAGTCAGGGAATGATGTAAGGTTCTAAAGATATAAACTGTTAGTGATAATTATTTAAAAATGGACTAAAATCTGGGGCCAATGCCTTGGAAGCGAACTGACTCTACAAATAGCACCCCCTCACCCCTGTCCAAATGTCATTGTTAGGGTTCTGACTGAAATATGGATAGTTCCTGCTGGGTCAGGATCCCAGGAGATGGATATTTCCTTCGTGTCTATGTCTACAGAGGAAAGGAAATATTAAACAACTCCACTGACCATTGATGTTTCTGCTGAATGATGTATTTTCTGACTAAAGTCGCAGAGATCCAGGAAACATAATAGTAACAGAGCATGCTCCATGTATCTTTTAAGTCTATATTTACACAGAATGACAAAGAGCAGTATAAACTTTGACAAAACGTGCGTTGCGTAGAGAAAGATTAAACAGTCTCAAACAGGAAGGTACGAAGCAACAAGCAGACATCACGCTGTCAGTCAGAGTCAGTCTATATGCAGCAGCTCCATAAACTGCTGGATGCAGACAGGCCCAGAGGAGGCCAGGGCCTGTGTTCATGCAGAGCATTCCATTATAGTGAGCCCAGGGGAGTGTTGGGCCCAGTAAAGTAAAAAACCAGCCGCAGCTCTGTCTTCGGCAACAAGAATCACAGCACATCTAACGAATAGGACAGGGCACTTACACCACTGTCTCTCGGAGTCATTAAACATCTTTCACTTACAAAGATTTATTACCTCATGATAAATGTACATGTGACTAAGTGCAATAAAGACACTTCTAAAGATAACAGTTTGTTTTTGTCAGAGTACTGGCCAACACTGAGTACTCTATAAACCGAAATGTAACTGTTTAGAATAACATGTGACAAACACAACTTTTTGAGTGGATTGCAAAAGTGTTCAGTTTTGCAACGCATGGGAATTTTTTTCCCAATTTTGCATTGTGTTGGGCTCTTTAGAGACAGGCCAAAACAAAGAATAGCAGAATTGTGAAGTTGAAAGAAAGTTGTATTTGGTTTTCAAACACTTGTATCAACCCCCTTTTCTGTAACTCTACCAAATAAAGCACAATGAAACCAATTGCCTAATTTATAAACAGTAAAAATTTTGTATATTTTAGACTTGACACAAATACAGTTGTGCTGTGATGTGGTTTGATGAGACCAAAATTTAACCTTTTGTCCTACATGCAAACCGCAGTCACAGTCCTTAAAATAGAATATATCTCCCAATGAGGCTCATTTCTCAGTTCTCTTTGAAAATAACAAGCCAGCAATCAACTTCTGCATGTTTTAAGTGATTTCAATGGTTACATTTATGCTAAACCTAAATAAACCAAAGCTAACTCAAATCCATCTGACATCTATGGGGAACACAATTTGTGAAAAGCATTTTGTTATGAAAGCTTTAAGTGAAAGACAATCTGCTGTAGACCTACAGTATACAGAAATACACAAGCAGAGGCCAACAGTGTTATCTGGAAAAGAACATCACGGCTCATCTGAACCATTTCCAGGACTTTGTGCTGCTTAAATGGCCCCATGCCTTGAGGTTCTGATAAGCATGACTCCCCTGCCTAAATCCCTGCTAAGGAAAAAGAAACCACTGACTGAGCTCATCCAGGCCTGCAGCAAAAAACTAAAAGTAAAGCTAGCTATCACCTGTCCATGAAAACTCCTACTATTTAGATTTTTTTTGTGTGTGTGTGTGTGTGAGGAAAGGTGTGTATGTGGCTTTTGGACGAAGAAATGGCTGGGCTCATGTGCGCTAACAAAGTCCTTGCCAAAAGCACAGCTGCCTTCATTGTGACGCATGGTTCCATTCCATCTGACCTATCTATCCAGAAAATGAACACACAACCCCCTCTTTTTTTCCCCTGTGGTGTACTTCACTGACACTCCTCTTCACTTCTATTTCCCCCATAGTTCACCGTTATTTTTATCTCCCTCTGCTCTTTATCTGATAATTTCTTCCAGTTGTACTGTCTGAATCTTCCTTCCAGACTTATTCTATGGAGAAAAAAAAAACTTAGCGCTCCAGCTTTTCTTTTGGAATGCGATTAATCCCAAAAAGTTAGACAATCAGACCAAGTTGAAGATTTAAGACCTATTTTCTGTTGAAAGTATCTGCCTGCCTTACTTCTGCCCTCTATTTGTGTTTTTGTGTAACATGAGGATTTAGCTTAAAATTTAAAGAAAGGAAATTGAGCCTATTCAATACTCACAAAAAATTAATGATGTTCTTATTTCAGGTGAAACGTCAGGATTAACCTAAAATTCACTCTTACCTTTACAGGGGCACTTCCTCTAAACTTTTGAATGCAAATTTCCAACTGTTCAAAGTTTCAGTACTTTTTGGACAACTTGCTGTTCTCTAACAAGGAGCTTAATGGCACAATGGATCAAGCACCTGTGACTTAAGAGCAACTTGAGTCCCCATCTCTGAGGTGAAGAACATCAATTATCAACATTTTTCTGGGAAACTGTGAGTCCTCACATTCACATGGTTGTTAGTTAACCTGTACCACCAACCAAAATTGCCTTAATAGGCACAGTCATTCAATGGCCACACCACAGCACTGTGTAAGTGGCCACCTTCACTAGGATAAAGCATCATAGACACTTTGGCTGGTGTCTGCAATTTGAAGCTCCTGGTTTCTGTCTGAGATTGGCTTTAAATATTTTTTCCGTTTCTGTGTCTGTAGGACTTACATACTGGCAAGGCAGAAGGCCAATTAAATAGGACAAAAAACCTTTAAAATACAGAGTTCATAATCCAAAACATGAATCAATGAGCATAAATCTGAGGGGGGAAGACATACTGAGGACAGGTGATCAATGGAACAAGAGACAAGTGGGAGATTAACTAACAGAGTGACAGCAAATGAGTCAGAAACCTGAGAAGGAAGACAGAAGACCGGAAGAAATGGCAGAATAGAAACTGAACACACCAGAAAACAGAACAATCACAAAATACACGCTAAAACTCTCTTAAAATGCTCAGTGGATGTCACTTAATCTCCAAAAAGGTTGGACATTAAACCTCAGAAAATTTAATTATATCTGAGACAGACAGTGAAGCCTAATTCACCAAATATATTTCAGCTTTCATTCCAACTATGTAATGAATAAACATATCATATTTATTTTAATAAGTATCAGCAGCAAATTAAACCATAGTTATATTCTTGCCTTTTTGATTTTCAACGTAATCTTTTTTCGAAAGCAATTGAGTGACTGTTCTAATTTTAACCGTAATGTGTTAATTTTGTAGAAGTACATTTTGCTCACAAATAACTAGGTAAAGTCAAATCATTCCTAACTTAACTGCTTAATTCCTCTCTATCATGCATTCTGATCAAGACCAAATGAACAAATAAGGACCTTTTGCAGAACACAGTGACTCAATTAGGTCTTTTAACCAAACCACAGCAAACAAATCACTTTCTTGATCAATCTCTTCAATAACTAAATGCCTCGCAATAGCTTTTCTGCGTGGCCACTGTCAATGCTATTGAAATTTATTATGCTTTGCCTGTAAAAGAAGTCAATTTTTACAACCTTTCGATTTCTGACTGCGAAAGCAAATAATTTCAATGCAGCAGTGGGGATGGGAATTAAACATTCTGCTGTGGATCTGCAGACGACGATGTCTTTAAAGGGGGGTTTTTGTTTTCCCATGCAGCAGCATTAATCAATAGCTGAATTTAGATATGCCCTGCAGTCCTAAACCTCCCGGGCCATCCTCGAGGAATATTGGTTCAGTGTGTCCGCTATGTGAAACATATGAATATGAAAACCATCCACTAGTGGTACAATCCACGGTGGTAATACAACATGATGAAATACATCCTCTGAAAGCATTTTTGATTTTTTTTTTTCTGCAAGGGTTTGATTCTGCCTCATGATGGAGTTTCCCTCCGGATAAAACAGTATATCATTATTTTATCTTACCCTCGGGCTATTTACAACACTTTTCTCTGACGAAATAACTTACTTTCGATTGGCAACTCGTGCCCTCTTTGTAAGGTAATATCCCTCGCTGAGAACCAGAGTGGGAACCAAAAGGACAAATTATCCTCAACAGTGTCTGGATGGGCAACAACAAGGACATCTAAAGTTAAGACAGGCACAGAGGATAATCTCAGAGATGCAAACTGGTGCAGAATAGCAATGGAATACACCCTGTTTGTAACTGTACTAAAGCAAATAATCACAACAGTCAGAAATAAATAAAGTTGTCAGAGAGTAGCGGAAGGGTTCAGTGGGGAACATAAATCCAAAAAATATCACAGTGCTGTGACTCCTTCAACGCATCTCCCCAAGGACGAAATCTGGGGCGAGTTAGATCCTGGACTTTCTCACAGCTATGTAAATCATTCTCGCAGTGCTAGGCTCCTCAGCCCTCCAGCCTTCAGACACAAGTCACAGCTCCCACAGCTCAATTGTTAATTCAACCCAGAAATCACTGCAGTCCATTCCTCTGTCTCAAAGGAAGCACTTTAACCCGGGCCACAAAAGTCTCCAATACATATATTTACAGTTGGGATCCTGCAGTTAAAACCACACTCGTATATGTCATGACTCCACAAAACTGAATTCTTTGGTTGTGGAACATGTTGTCTTCTAAAATAAAATAGCATGTTTTATTATTTATCAGCACATTACACATTTGTGCTGCAGTACTGCTTTACCATTCACAAGTTAGCCAGTGTGATGCTCACAACTCGCGGATCCCCTTAAAACAACTCTAATCCAAAAAATGGGAACACTGTTTTATAAAATTATAAACTAGGGATCTTGAACTCCAGCCCGCGAGGACCAGTTTCCTGCAACTTTTAGATGTGTCTCTGCTTCAACACACTTGAGTCAAATGATGTGGTCATTAGCCGGACTCTGGAGAATATGCCGAGGAGATAATTCAGCTATTTAATATGAGCGTGTTGGACCAGGGAAACATCTAAAAGTTGGAGGACACCAACCCTTGTGGACTGGAGTTGAAGGCATCTGTTTTAAACTCAAGTTCACATTAGGTTGTAATTTACACAAAAGCTAATAATTATTTAAATCAGATGCCAACAATGATCTTATGGTTTAAAATACAAACCGAGAACTCAGCATGTAAAATCACTCTCACTTTCATTATATTTAATAGAGGAAGTTAATAGGAGTTACTCTAGTTTTGGCTATGAAGCTAAGAATTTTCTACTGCAGGGAGAACACAAACTTTCATGCACAGAGCAAAACCTTTTTTAACTTGTTCACACTCACACATACACACAACAATGATCAATTAATAAACAGTCAAAAGAAAGAACTAATAGGCTGCAGGTGGTGGATGTGTAACTAATCTGGATTCAGACCAAATTAATTAATCAGTCAAACGTTATTTATACAGTGCTTTCTGAAAATACTTTGCATTGAGCAAAGTGCTTTACAAAGTAAAACTAATAAATCCTGACCACAATAAAACAAAAATATTGCCAGAAAGTCAGAAAATACAAGCGCTTTGAATCAAATTTAAAGAGAGTTATGATGTTTTAACTGAACCTCCCTCCAAAAACCCTGAACGATCCCTTTAATGTTCTTCTCCCCTGCCTCAAGAAAGAAGAAGAAAGAAAAAAGAAGCTAAGAGGCATAAGAAGGTTTAGCTCTAGGAGTAATATTTGCTCCTACTAAACACTTCTTTTGGACATAGGCAGGAGTTTTTTGTTACTTTTTAATTTTTTTAAATGGAGCTGGTGATGGAATGCAGCCATTTGTTTGACCCTTTGGCCGTCTCAAGGAGGAAGGCCGGAGACAGGTAGATATATGGTCGGTTTGTTATTGTGAATTCCAGATCCTGTGATTATCTCCGACTCTCAACCTTCTGGAGTTTTTTAATCTGGGGATTCCTGCGACAGTTCACTTGCAGCCTCTGACGTCGCTTTGCGCTCACCTCTGTCTGACCTCCCGCTCCGACCACATCGACGCTGCCGCAGCGCACATACTCACGCTCGCACACACCGAACAGGATTCCCTGTTTGAGGCAAAAATCATGGAAAGGGGGGAGTAGGGGACGGGGAACACAGCACCTTACAGATTCCAGGGCCGGGGTCAGGTTTCGTTTTAATGTCCGTTTGAATGTCGATGGGGGGAGCTGTACTGGGGTTAGCGTGGAAGGGTGTGGGGTGAGCAGGAGTTCCCTGTGGCAGCACATCCATTCTGCAGATGGAAAACGCCTAATGTCACACGCAGCTACTTGAAAGAATCCACTCTTTGTTACAAGTTAAACTTGGTCTAATAACAAATTAAAAACCATGTGAGCTATAAAGCACAGTGATGGACAAGACAAACAAGAGAGCAATGATAGCACAGACTTCTAGACAAAAGGAATCAAGTTTCGGCACTTTCCTACAAAGCAGAACCGGCTGATTGAAACCAGATAAGGTTCAAATGGAACTGCTAGGTCCAGTAATGAGATTCCCCGGGTGTATGTTTGGATTAGGTGATTACAGACTTTAGCTTCCTCCTTTCAGTCACTCAGACGTGCACAGCAACGCGCAAAGCATGCACGACCTTATACATTCATGCAGGCGTATGCACCACGCAGCAAAGTTTTTAAGCATTAGGCTGTCACGAGGGTAAGAGTTCATGAAAATTGTGAAATACAACTCAGTCTTCCTGTCTCCGTACTTAAATACGAAGGTGCAGCAGAACAAAAGAAGAACGAGTTATGAAAATAGACACAGCTGCCGGAGTCGTAACAATGGGCCAGCTGGTACTTTCAGAAGTCGATGATCATCACACAGCCTCTCTCAGAGGTGTGACGAGGGTCTGTGACAATGTCAGTAAAGTATGGCTAACATTAAAAGACAAGCAGAACCCAATAAAATAGCCTGTATTTTTTGGCAAGCACCTGTTTTTTGAGGAGGTTAACACTGGGTGTAGGGTGTGAGCAGTTAATGCTGGGGATTCTGCAGTACTGTCTCTTCACAACAGACACAGTGCCTTTGCAAATGTTTTTCAAAATTTTCCAAGTTATAACCACAAAACTTGCTTTTTTTTTTGCCTTTTCATATGACTGGCACAAAGTGGTGCAGAATTGTGAATAGGGGGGAAAAAATACATGATTAAAAAAAAAAAAGCTTTCTGATTAAAATTGATCTTGGTATAAATTCACATTTTCTGCAAGGGCCTCAGAGATTCATTAGAAAACATTAGTGACAGAAGACCACGAAATATAGCACACAAACCATAGATAAACTTGAGGAGAAATTGAAAGAAGAGTTTGGTAAAACAAATGAAATATTCAAACCATCTCAGGAAGCATCATCTGAAAAAAGGGAAAATAATATGGTACAACTGCACACCTACAAAGAAATAACTATCCACGTGGATCTGAATCTCGACCCTTGAATTTGGTCCTGCATGTCTTCCCCTCTCTTTTCTGTCTAACAATTGTAACTAAAGATCACTAATGACTCAAGAATAAACGTAAAAAGCGATCTGGAGGTCATTGGTGGGGATAGGGTAAAGTGTGTGACCCACATACAGAGGACTCTTGATGCCCGTTGACCTTTGCTGCATGTCTGACTTTTTTTGGCCTATGTGCAAAATGCTTGTTTGGTGGAAAACTTACACCACACATCACCATAAATGCATTACTTCAATAGTGGAAGTGGCAGAATCATGCTGTGGGGATGCTTGTCTTCAGAGTACATTTTCAGAATACATTTTTTTAAAGTTATTTTTTTTTATGTGAAAAGCTTTAAATTGTCAAAATTCCAATAAAAGACATTGAAATTTGTAATAAAATTGAAAAAGAAGGTCCAAGCCAACATATTAGTCTAAATGTAAATAAAACTTGTTCGTATTACAGTACTAATCTCTCATTTTCCCAGAGTGTCGGCAGAATGTTGACATACGTTGGCTTAAAATATAGCATGCATAATTAGGTGATGTTTCCATTTTTTAACTGCTGGGACAACACTGTCAGGGAGGCTTGCAGCAGCGCACTTCAATGACGGCGTGCGTGTGTGCATTGTTCTTTTGAAAAGTTTGTCACAGTGACAGCGTCACCGGGGTTTTTGACATCGCCTGTCATGCTGAAGATATCTTCTGCCTCTGTTGCTGTCACTCCTTATCAGCACTCATTTCTTAAGTTTACGCTTGCAAATATTCAAAACCCATATTACCATACCTACCGCTGCCAGGAGGGCAGAAATGAAAGGAGGCAATAATCTCTCTTTCTTTATCTGCAAGCTATCCTTCAGCAAAGTATTCTGAGCTCGGAATTTTCACCAGGCTTATATGACAGGGAAGGATATTAATGTTTTTGATTGTCATCTTTTTTTCCCAAAATGATCCGGCTTGTGTTCTCCATAGCAAACACTCTAAAGTTATTCTTTTAATACTCGTCTAAATTATTCTACTTTACCCCAGGTTAAATGGCAGTGTCACAAAAGAGCGCGTGTAAAATTATTAAATAGAGTACACAATAGTTTGGGAAGTGTGGGGGTGGCTTACATGCACATTTAATTGCATTACAAGAAAAACACTTAGCGCCATAATGCTAAATCACAGCAGTGCAATTTCACAGTACTTCCACATAAAAACATGCTGCCTGGCATGCGTTGCGGTATATCCATCACAATGCTGCTATCTGCAAGGTGCAGGGTAACCTGATTTAAGGGCAACTTATTGGATTTGTGGGAGGGACAGAGAGGGGTGGAAGGGAGAAAAGAAAAACAAAAGGGAAGGATTAATCTCGATGCGGTGGCATGACAGCACCTACAAAGGCAGCCATGAAACAGTTGCTTGACGAGAGAATGATTGCAGGATCTGCAAGTAACCGGCTGCCACAGGCGATGTTCTTCCTCCAACTCAACTTGTCAGGTGTAATCATTTTGTTAAGCTTAATGTTTTATGCAAATGCACTTGGGGAGAGTTTTGTCAGGGGGTTATGAGTGTGTGTGTGTGTGTTTCTCCTTTCTCTGTTGTGTGATATATGAGTGGCTATGTATTGTGGTTTAAAGTGTGAACACTCTGTATGAGGAGTGGGGTAGAGGTGGTCTGTGTTTGGCGGTGTCTGTGTGTGGCATTGTTTTTTAAGCACTCTGAAAATATTAGCATTCCTTTGAGCCCTGCCTGTGCTGCCCTGATTATTTCCTGTATGCATCAGGGTTTTCTCTTCGCTGAGATCACACAGCTCAAGTCGTACGCTGATGCTTGAAGCGAGAAGGAGTTGGTGCTCAACAGCGCCTGCCTTCACCAGTTTGCTCAATTTAATTTCAATTTAGTACTAAAATTTCATTTATTTGGAAGGTCTCACAGTGACATGAACCAACATTTGTGTTTACCTGAATCCCTCTTGACCACAAAACCTCAAAAAATTTCTCATTCTCATCATAAACCAATGTCCAACATTTTCCAGGGCTATTAGTAATGACAATGTTTTCTGAACCTTAATTTAAATTGATAATAGGCCATACACTGCCTTGCAAATGTGTTCTCGACTTCACATTTTTCAAACTTTGCTACAGTCTTGAATGTTTTCATTGGCATTTTATGTAATAGGCCTACCAAAATCCAAGAAACACAGTCTAGTTTAATCCCAGTACAAATCCAGATGCTCTTTGAAGGACTCAGAGGGTTTGTTAGACCAGACAGGTCACACATATAGTTGTGGGGAAGTTTAAAAGACAGTCAAGGAGAGCATTCATCCGAGAACCAGCTGAGAGGCCCATTGTATCCTGGAGGAGCTGCAGAAATACGCAGCTCAGGTGGAAAACTCTATCAACAGGACAACCAGCACCATAGCATAAAACTTTGGACACTACGTATAAACTATGTTGGTGGGCTGTGCTCACTAGATTAAAACACACATATTATCAATATGGTAAAAGACAAAGATAAACAAAGATAATAATTCTTTTTAACCTTTATATGAGTGAAATAATATATCATAAAATTGGGCAGACTTCACTTGTTATGTTTAATTGCCATTTTGCAGATGTAAATGTTTGGCAGAAAGAAGGTCCTGGGCTCGAATCCGTCCATTTTCTGCCTGGAGCTCGCATGTTCTCGCCGAGTGTGCATGGATCTTCCAGGGTACTCCAGCTTCCTGTTGCAGCCCAAAAACACAACTAGCTATTTGGTTTCTCTAAACTGTGCCAAACCATGAGTGTGTGTCCCTGGTGGTTTGTCCTGTGTGTCTCTGTGTTGTCTCTGTGACGGACAGGTGACCCATTAAAGGTGTGCCCCGCCTCTCGCCCAATGACTGCTGGAAAAAGCTCCAGCCTGTGATGCTGAGCATTTGCTATTATTGATGTGTTGCATCAACATAAACTCAACATGCCCAGATGCATGGTGCTTTTTTTTTTTCCCTAGCAGGGATGATGAAGCTCTCCATGGTTGATGGGCAAATATATGGATTTCAGAATAGGATAGAGATTCACCTTCCAGCAGCACAAATGACCCAAAACACACATCTGGAGTTGATAGAGAGGAACCCCAAAAGACACCCGCTTTGGATATTTGAAAAAAAAAAATGGGTCTGCAAATACAAAATAAAAGCATGCCACTCTTCAGAAAAAATATTAATTAAAACCTCATATCCTTTTCCTTGCCATAAACAGTTGCATATAATACTCTGAGTTGATCTATCACATAAAAATCCCAATAACACACACTGAGGCTTGTGGCTGCAATAGAAACAAATGTGAAAAGGTCCAGAGGGCATAAATACTTTTGCAAAGTTTTCGTATGTCTTTCGTAAAGGAAAAAGAGAGATCCTATCAGCCTATCAGGAGCCAGTAAACATAAGCATCCAGATACACTAACTCCATCAAACCTGAATGTGTTTCATCTATAAATATTCGAGGTAATCATCTCTAAAAGTCAGCCGAGGGAGACGAAAAGAATTGTGAGGGACCAAACCTAACATGGCTCCCAGGTCTTCTTTATGAACTCATGGCTTTTTGTACTTTTATTGAGCTATATCATTTTTTATGGTTCATTGTCATCTTCTGCGGATCCCATGTGAGAAGTGCCGTCTAATGTCGGCGTGGAGAATAGAAAGAAATCAGGCTGAATCTTTGCTGCAGGTTTCATTTTCAATCTTTTTTTTTTCATTTTTTTTTTCTACACATACCTTAATTTGCCGCCAGATGTAATAAAATGGATGTAGCCTGTGGAAAAAAGGGGTGCCTGTCTTATCTACAAGATAATATTCACTGCCTCGGATTTTTTTATCACCTCTAAAACTCCCCCATATTTTCACATAAGCTGCCTAAATCAGATGGAGCAGCTTTCCTTCTCTGCGCTCTCCTGTTTGAGTCAAAGGAAACTAAGTGAAATTTATCTACACTTTTAAACACCTCACTGCTTTGAATGAAATTTGACAAATTGCTCATTTCAATTCCCCAAAGGTTATATGCCCCTAAGCTCCCCTGTGCCGGTTTGGGTTAAATCTTTTTCATCGTTGTCTCGAGCCGAAACTGTTTTGAATAGGAAGTTGAATGTTGATGATTCGTGACTTTGAAAATTATTCTGGTGGCCAAAAAGGGAAAAGAGCTGTGTGACTCTTAACCTTGAGCTCATCTCCCTTGTGCATACAAGTCATGGTGAAAATATCTGAGGATCCTGTTTAAACTGACATGACCTACAAAATGTTAATAATAGAGCAAAGAGGAAAGGAGAGGCAGAAAGCATGACAGCTAATTTAGTTTATGTCTGAACTATAAAAATAGGAGTTTTCTATTTTCAGGGGTATTTTTCTGTTTTCCAAACTTACATTTCATATTCCCCTCATGCGTGGGCCATACCCCTATATTTTTAAGGGGTATGTTGTTCTAATGGGTTTTTTTGTGGTGCAGAATCTCTGTTCTGTTGTCAAATGTGGTTTTTGCCTTAAATGTTCCAGAACATTATATGCAGTATCAAGGTTAGTTTTTGATCAAAATTATGACATATCTTCTTTAATTCTATTCTAAGTTCTTTTCAATCAGCATTCTTGGAAGATAAAACTCAGAAGTGCAAAAAAAAAAGAAAAAAAGAAATCAAAGCAAAGTCAAACCATAATAAAGCATTGTGAACAACAAATGGCAAAATAAGACTTGACACAAATTTTAAGCTTTATTCTGTCATAAGTGTCAAGTCAAACCAATGAGTTTCCCAGGAGAAAAATGAACTTTCAGTCCAATTCAGGCTTTTTTTTTCAGCTGCAAAAAATGTAAGCAGCTAATTGGTGAGCACCTTTTCTCTCATTTTTCAATGACTTCTCGGATTAGTAAACCTGTAATATTATATTTTTGTCCCTGAAATCATGGTGGGCTAAACAGAGATCATTCTATCATGTGCATGTTAAAAATGATGAGTCTACACTTTGAGCATGACTTAAATGTTCGCTCCACTTTAGACTCCCACCCCACTGCGCTTGCACCTCGGAGTTCAATTTTTGGTCCAAATTCAGTTCAAATTCAAGTTTAAAGGAGGACCCTCTGGCTTGAAGCATTTTTCTAACAATGCATGTGCAAATTCAAAATCAACACATGAATAACCAAAATGCATGTGCAAACACTGCTGCCTCTCCTCGTTTTCTGCAACGGTCTGGGATTTAACTTTTATTGTTTCTGCGAGGTGGTTTGGATGCCCTTCCATCCAGAAGTAAGCAATGAATAAACTGCAGTTTCTAATAAACACCACATTGAGCTTCAAGTGGATTTGAAATATGATAATGAGCGCTCATCTGAGTGCGCGTCAAAAAATGAAAAAAAAAAAAAAAGCCGGCTCGAGTTGACGTGAAATGTTGCAAATGACAACAGAGGACTCCTGTGATACTCCACACTAAAATGGCATCCGTGGCTGCAGCGAAAATTACGAGAGCTGTGTAGCTGTGCCTATTTCTCATTAGAATTTTACCTCTGGCTCCCAAAAGCAAGTTGAACCCCATTAAGATGACCTTCACTGGTACCAGTGCTCATTAAAGAATGCTGAAATGCTCTTTTTCATCTGTGGCCATAATGAGGGGACCAGTGTACATATCAATATTGGATTTTATCAAGAATGATCCTGGCAGCAATTATAAGGACCTTTTTGAAAAGTTCACTCCCATTATGCCTCTGTACCAGTGGTAATGACATTGTGGCCATAATCGCTCCCCCATGTAGTTAATATCAAATATGAAACCTGATATCAATAGCCCCGGAGATAGTGTGTGGATGCTGTGTGCGTGTCTGCATGTAAGCACTATCACTGAGCATCCTTCATCACATTGTGCCTTTAATCTGTTGATATTACAAGCCATTCATCATTTCATCCTGACACCTTCATAAAATAAAACGTACAGTAATTAATTTTGTTAGATGCAGAAAAAGAGAGAGGCAGAGCAGAGGGTGATGGGAAGATGCTCCCAGAGACAAGGTCCTGGAGTCCAAAATTAAGATTAAATTTGAGATATTTCATGTGTCACATCCAGCACAAAAACTATTTTGGAATCTTGAGAGAAAGAGCAATGAAGCTAATGGAGTCGAACAAGAGGATGATCTACCGATTTTACACTTGAGTGTTGAAATTCACCTCGATCCTCATTTATCAACATGAAGCCCTGATATTACAAGAGCACACGACTGCCAGATTTAGCCAGAGATGAATGTAAACATGCAGAAACTGTGATATTCACTAAAATACTGCACATGAAATGTCTTGTTAGTAACTGGATATCTGTTTAAGACAAGATGTATTGTGTCACATCAGACTATAGTTTCAATATATTGTTTAAAACTACCAAAACTGAACTTTATAAACTGACTGAAGCAAACGTCTAAATGAAACATCAATTCACACTTTTTGTTTTTTCAGATTTTGTGAGGGAAAATAAAAAAATTCCCTGGATGTTAAATCATCAATAAAAGTGTAGTATACAGACTTTTTTTTCTTTGTCAATAGATGCTGGAGCTTGCATTTCTCTTCAGTTACAGACTCCACATCAGCCTGTTTCGCACATCAGCGTGCTGTGAAGCCCCCGACACTGCTGCAGACAGCGGAGATGGATGCTTACACAGTGGAAAGTGCAAAATTAAAAGGAAGAGTGTTATAAGCTGGCAGCAGGCACCTCAGGATAGAGAAGATGGAGATGGAATGATCATCCCAACTTGAGGGTGGAGCACTAAGGAGACTGATGGATATACAGCAGGGGAAGATGTGTTTTTATTTATTTATTTTTTTTGTGGTTGAAAAAACATAAAAATGTGTAATCTTTGTTTCATTATGGGCTGTGCATACATTTCTCAGCTGGTACGTTAGTCTAATTTTCTTTTAAAATTCTGTTTCCAGGAGCAAAATGATTTTCATAAAACAATGTTGAATTATACTGAAAATAGATTTACATGAATAATTAACCATTTCTAATGTTTAGAGAGTTGCTTCAAATGAAAAGACAGTCAATACGAATACATCAGCATCCATTGGTTAAAATAAATGAGTGAAAGCAGTTTGATTGTGGGTTTCTGCATCTTCTAGAATCGAGCTGGTTTATTTACTAATGAACATTACCTCTTAAGAATATTAACTAAGCCAGAATTTTAAATTGAAGGCAAAATAAATAAATAAAAATACATCAGCCAAAGACAAAATGTAACTTTTTTTTCTGCAACATACTGCTGAGAGTTGATGCTAAAATGTACCAATAGTTTATTTCACACTTGTTTGAGCAGAACCCATCCTTAGATGTTAATGTTTTAAAGATTAATGGTATGATTATAGTAACATAAAATGTTTGTGAAGTCAGCACAAACTTTGTTTTGTTTGTTTCTGATTTCAATTTATATATATTTTTTTATCACCTTAATTGACTTCTAACGTAAATTTGTCAGGAAACTATAAGGAAAGAGTAAAACTGAAATAAAAAACAAAAAATTAAAATAAAACATCCCAAAGAGCATATTTTTATTTTACTTTAGTTTAAAGGAGCAACATTTCTTTCTTCTCATTTGTTGCAACAGTCTCAAGCAATCATTTGTTTCTTGTCTCTCTCTGTTTGTGTCTTTTTGTAATATATACACAGAAGTTGTACAGTGTGCAAAAAGAAAAAATGCTTTATGTATGTGATTTTAAAATGCTGCAGATCTTACATAGTGTCACATATCTAAAGTTTTTCTCATGACTTGTGAACAGCTTTTTTATGTATGTATTTATAGTCTATTTTTGCATCATTCTTTTTTCTTGTAATTTTTCACTGTAGTTCATTAGTACAGGAACATATACTCATATTTGTTGAACTTTCCCACGTTTTTTCTTCTTACAAATTCAAACATCAGCATATCCTGCTGGAGTTTTATGTAATAGACTGACACATACTACAGTATGTGGCATAATAATGTATGTTTGTTTTTAGAACTGCTAAAATTAGCAGTTATGAGCATTCTAGTATTTGCAGACTTAAGTTGTGCTTTGTACTTTTTTCCTCCACACAATAGGCCACAAACTTCCTTTTTGGTCTTATCTGAGATCTGGATTTATATATTTTTTAAATGGCACACAGGTGCACTCTGCTAATTCCTGGCTTCTTAAAGTAATTGGAGTATATAAAAAACTTTCATAGTAAAGACGAGTAAGTAAAAACAACATTTTATGTTTTCATGTGTAAACTGCATTATTCTATTCCTTCCACTTTGACAAAATGGGGAATTTCAAGGGGTATGAATAATTTTGTAGGACATTACAGTTGCCTGCTCACTTCAGCCCTTCAGGCTAAAGTTTCCATTCTGGCACAAGTCTGTTAAAATTTAAGCAGCAACAACCAAGACATCAGTGTAACTAATTCCCTCAGACATCCACTTCTCGGCACAGCAGCAAATGTGGAGGATGTAGTGGCCTTTCAAACCGGCTTTATATCTCCCTCATGTCTTCCCTTCTTCCTCCAGCAGTGGTGCAACCCCCCCACACACACGCTCACACACACATCCCCCTTTGCCCTGTACTGCCCAAGCTGCTCGCCCTCGCACAGGTGTTTCCCATTGCCAGTCAGTCTGTCGCCTCAACACCAACATTGTTTTAAAGCCGAGGACTCCTTCCAGAGGCATCAGAGTCATGTTTATCTGAACGCATAAAACTGCATGAACTGCAGTGTCTACTCACTTGGGCCTCTGGAGATAACACATGGTTTTAACATTAGTGCATCCCTCTGAATGAAGTGCAAGAGAGTGAGGGAGGATTGTAGCTTTTGTGGAAAGGATGAAAACCAGAAATGCTTCAGAGTAGATTGTTCATAAATGCTACATGTAACAAGTGCAGTTTGATTAGGCTGCTACCTGTGTTAATGGGAGCAGCGGGCACACAATCATCTTGATAATTTCATTTGAGTGTGCCCCGAGGTGAAGCAATCTTTATTTCATCAGCTCAAAGCAGCTTATTTTATTAAAATGTCTCCTTGTCCATCAGTAAGAACCTGTTTCTTTTTAGATAAGCTACTACAGTTCATCATAATTGCAAATGTTTGCCCATAATGTAAAGACCTTGTGGGTCTGGTATTCTTTGAGATGAAAAAAAAAAAAGGTTGTCATGCATACAAATCAGGCAAGTGACAGTAATGCCTGAGAACATTTTCGATTACTTGCAATTCAAGTAGAGGTGTCGAGAGTTGCTCCGGCCTGCAGGGTTTTGAAATTCAGCCCCAGAGTTTTGGTGTTCGGACAACTAAAAGGCAGCTAAAACAAAGAAACGTGTTCTTCTCTGCCATAATCTTTTCAATTTAAGTTTCAGACTTTCACTTTCCCCATCTCCCACTCAGTTGGCACATTAATGTACACCGTGGATCACACATGTATGAAGGCGCGTTCACACTCCCTCCCACACATCCATGTGGCGTGGCAGCTAAAGGAGGACTAACTTGACAGAGATTGCTGGGTAATTCAAGCCAACATGATTGACTTTATGAACACTTTAAAGCGCCAACTGCTCTTTATGTTTTCAAGAAATGCCAAAAAGTTTTCAGCACAAAAAAGAAGGAGCAAGAGGTAAAGAAACCCCAACAACTGCTTCCACTTTACAGACCACCTCCCTCGTTACGTCCCCCCTGGCACTTTTAATGGCATAAAATTATGGGCCTGAAAGAGCGACAACAACTGTCTTGATTAAAAGCATAATACGTTGACAGGAGTGACACGGCCATTTTCTCCTCCTCCATTAGCATCGAGACGTGGCCACCTCCTTTTGCTCTTAAGGAAACAACCACAGTGGCAGGCTGTAGTTGTCAGACGTCACTTCCTATGTCATTACTTGCTGACACACTGACTGCTGTGGCTTTCATGCTGACAAACAGCAAAAATATCAAGTGATTTAGGAGTGGGCTCTTGGTATTGTTACATTAATGCACACTAATCACTAGGTGAGGGGGAACACTTCAAATTCAGCATGGATCTCAGACCACCTACAAGTATTTGGCGAAATGGAGCTACAATATTCATATGGAGCTGAGACAAAGAAAAGATAGTTAGTAACACAAGAATATGCCTCGTTGGCTTTTTATTTCACTTTTTGTGGCTTTTATGTAGAAGCCACAAAAAGATCTCCACAGGTCACTGTGGAGATTGTGCCTCGCAGGTGGGACATGTAGTGTTTGTTTCCCTCCAAACGTCGCTTATCGCAGCAAAACTTTCTGGAAGTTTTGCTGCAATAACTTCCAGACTTCCAATAACTTTTGTGTGTCGTTTTTGTAAATCGATACACAAAAGAGGCTCCTGCTCCAACAAAACCAGGAATGTGAAAAACATGTAATGAATGACAATATATTGCTGAATCCTACTCCCATTCCAATGATAATCTTCTTAGAGATGCATTCAAATCATTTTTGTAGCAAACAGAAATTTTAGGTGTGTAAAGATAGTAGAGCACTTTTTTTTTAACAATTTAACATTATATGCAAATTAATGGAATAAAGAAATCAATGTTATTGCAATTTAAAAAATATAAATAGTAATAATCAAAGAGGAAAAGGGCCTTCTTGCTCCTCTACTGTGTCCCAGAAGCAAACTGTATCAGACTCAGTTTTCCTTTGTCTTATAAGGACGATTTTTAGAGCATGAGATATTTGAGTTGAATGTCTTTTTATTATTATTATTATCATATTACTTGCACATACTCAGTAAAATCTTAGTCTAACACAATGCCCTGGCTCATATTTGTGTGTTTTCCAGTGTTTATCATATAGCATATAATAATGCATCGGAAATTAGACAGAGCGGTCCAGGGAGGCTCGACTGGCTAGTCAGGATGTGGCCTCATTAGGGACATTGATGGATGGGCTTTTGCTGCCACTGGGTTCCCCCAGAAAAGCTCTGGCTATTATTAGTGTTTGTCTGTTACATAAACCGACATTTAATTACAGGTGCAAAAATCATACAGCACACCAGATTAAGAAGCTGCGAGGCAATGCTTTCGATTCAGATTTTTATTTTGTATGTATAAGTAAATTAGAGGTTTTATAAAACATGTACATATATATATTTTTTAAATATTATGAAAAAGAGAATATAAAGATATGCTACAATCAATACCCAAGTCTAAAAATTATCACAGAGAACTGACATCTTTGTTTTATTTACACGCATTCCTTTTATTATTGTCACCAAATTTAAGAAAATAATAAAATGTGTGATTTTTTTCCCCTAAATTTTAACGTGTGTATAAGATTAACAGTTTTTTAAACATATGAGACACAGGTATAAGCTCTATGTAAAGGAGATCTCATTTCCGTTCTTGCTCACACACAGGCAACTGTGGCTGTGTATCGGATTTACAGCTGATAGTTTACTTTTATACCAGAGCAGGTCATATGATATTTTATTTTCTGTTTCCCAAAATGGCTTCGGCTGAGGACTCAGACACATAAAACATACTCCTGACAGTGATACATTTCACCTGATGACACTACTCTGAAACAATCTCGATATTGCCTTTCCCCATCATAAACAAAAACTGACCACAGTTCTGTTTGCGGGTTCATACATCTGTGTTTGCGTGTGGGTGTGTGTGTGTAGATGCGTGGTGTAAAAGGAGAAGTATGGCAAAGATATACAATGAGGAAAGCTCTCTCACTCTCAGGAGTGGACGTAGTGTGTAGATAGGCCTGCTTTACAGGGAGAGCAGTGAGGACAGTTGTAAAATGCAAACCTGAGTAGGGAATGAGTGGCTTTGCGGAGCGCAAAGCAAAAAGCAAGACAAAGGGCAAAGAGAGGAAGGATACGACAAAAAGTGGAGGGAAGGAAGAGTGAAAGAAGAAACAAAGCAGAGTATATGAAGGTGAGCTAACAGGCAGAGAGGGCTGGAGCAGACATGGTAGAAAGACCGGCAGGTGCTTCATCATCTGCTCAGGCATTGTCAGGGCGCCCGTAAACAGTCATTGTGCTTCTCGAGGGAGCAACCTTCTTCATAACTAGCCCAGGTATAACTTCGCCTCTTACCCACTAAATTAGACACCTTCTTGAAAGAGTCTCGGTGTGCAGTATAGAGACAAGGAAAAAGGGAAAACACAACATTAAGGCAATCCCCAGAGAGTTGCAAACAGGGTGGATGCACAGCCTGCAGTCTGGAAGAATTAAAACAGCTGGTGACTTTGATCCGTATGAAAAATTGCTTATTCGTTATTGTGATGAGTGTCTTTCCACTGTACAGGACTAAACTAATTTTTAGAACATCTCAAACAGATGTCCATGTGGAAGGTGTCTGCTGTGGATACAAACTGAGCAGCAAGTCCAGTGTCTGCTTTATGATGAAATTCACAGTATTTAGTAGGGATTCTATGAGACAGACCAAGTCAAAGCTTTGACTTGGTCACATCACCCACACTGTGTAACATGGTAGAGGTGGTATCATGCTATAGAGATGGCCATCCACAATAGGGAAGTTGTGCGTAGTTGATAGAAAAAAAGTGATGCTCAGAAAAAATTGAGTATTAAAAATTTACCACAAAATGATTTAGATCACATTCAGCTAATTTGAATAAAAAATTCATTCTTTTAAGATTTTTTGGGACAGCCCCCCCAAAAAATAAAGAAAATTTTTCTTTTGACTTGATGCAATACTTTGCATTGTTCAAGCACATAAAAGTAGATGATTTTTCATTTATTTTTTTTTGCATGGTGTATATTCACAGACAATATTCAATGTCTTTTACTAAATCCAAAAACATATTTTGAACCTGCTGAAATTTCCCATGGAAAAGGCCTTCTAACGTGCAACCAAAATGCGATGTGGTAACAGGATGCTCGTTTCAAAGAGCACTTTGGTCTGTATTTGCTAAAACATTGATTCACTTGCAGCCTGCTTGCTTGAAAGAAACTCAAACCAGGTATGTTTGCAAAAGGCGTTCTGTGGTGAAATGAAAGGGAAAAGTACGTTAATATTCAGACTTCACTGATGGAAAGAAAATTTATTAACACCTTATTGTAGAGTATTTTCTGTGAGTTGTATGATGAAAAACCAAGGTGAAAAGTAATTCTCATGTACAAAAAAATAGAAAACCTTTTATTGACATATTTAATTTAGATTTGTAACTAAAACCAAGTGCGAATAAAGTTAAAGTTTTTCTAAAACATTTAATAAGTACAAAAATAACCATATTTAATGATAAAATAAGAAACAATACCCTAATCAGTCGTCTCTGGCTTTTGTCTATGCTTAGGGCTGGAACAACAATTTTACTGCTAACCCCATATAGTTTTACAGAAAAATCCCCACAGGACTGCTTAACATTCTAATAAAACCTTTTAACAGAGTGGTGTGAGTGTAAATTTTTGGGATGATGCCATGGACAAAAAGAAGGACAAGAAGCTGTGAGCACAATAAAAAAAAAAAAAACAAAGAAAGGTGAAAGGAAGGTGTTAATGTTATTTTACAAATAAATCAAAGTGAAAATATGTTAAGCTCCAAATCAAGTCAGTAAACCAGGATAAACAACGTCTTAGCAAAACTTCACCTTAAGATTTTATGCCTTGTATTTTAAGTTGTCTTTTATATTTGATGACCCAAACAGCAGATCATGCTAAATCAAGCAAGCCATAATCAACCTTTGATACAATAAGCCTGCTGCTGACAGTAATAATCCACTGGCCACCTTCTTGATGAATAATTGATGCCCATCTTAACAGACTAATGAATGAATGTGGTTTGGGTTTGAGTGATAGCCCTCTCGTTGAAAAGCTATCCCAGGAGGGATGGGGCACTGGAGACAGAGGTGCCATCCACTATAACCTGTGTAATTGGACTTTTGACATGACTGACTAGACTGTGTGTATCTGCACCCTGCCTGTGGAGGCTGACCTATTTATTTATTAGCTATGTTCCAAGTTATCTTGCCAATTGAATATGGAATAGCAGCACTCAGGAAAGAAAAACTAATTATAAAACATATATAGATTAATTCTGTTCAATGTTAGAAATGAAGATAGGTCCTTTACAAAAAACCCCAAAACTAAGAAATTGTAGAGAATTTAACAAATTTAAAAAGTGAAATATATATATGTTAAAAAATTCAAACATATTAGATTTGAAATGTAAAAACATAAGTAACATCTTATTTGTAACAAATCACATGTTGCCTAAAATGTTTTGATTAGATATTAAACTAATTGATATTAACTAAGATGTTGGTTCAGTCAACTGTTAGCAATTCTTATTTAATGGTTGAGAGTGAAGTAAGCCTGACATGTTAATTAAGGTGGAATTGTTGTACAAATATCTAACTAAAATTTATTACCTGTTACACAAATTTTAGCTGGAACAATTTTCTTGTGCTGAAGCAAGAATTGAACTTTGTTAGCAATATTGCTAAAGCCAAATTTGCTGCCAAGCTGAGCGGCTTAATCTTAAGGAATCTGTTGCTAATGAAAGACACGTTTAGGCTGTGATTTTAAAGGGAAGGTTTTATTTGCTATCTTTAAAACAAATTTAGTGAATGTGTATCCAGGTTTAGCTACTTTAGCAAGAATGCTAATGCTAATAACAAGCCTACAAGCAAGCTGAGCTTCTTAACCCTGAGGTTATTGTTGCCAGGCCAGGGCACATGTTAAATATTGGCACACAGAAGGTTTTAATCCCATGTTAGAATACTTTTAAAATGTTAACATCTATTCTGTAACATTATATGCCTCAGTACATTTTTTAACCCAGAGGTAGCCATTGCATATTACATGTAAGCAGAAGTAAGTTAATTGATGAAGCACATTTTACAGATAAAAATCACAAAGTGCATTACAAGGACACTACATAAATATTAGAACATGATTAAAAAGATGAAAAAAACAGATTAACTATTACAGACAATTAAAAATACATAAAATACAGATTTTAAAATCACATTTTATTTAAAATTTAATAATAATTACAAATATGGTGTTTGAATTGATGTAGATGTAATTACCAGGAAAATATTCTTTCTAGATCAGATTTAAAGTATATAAATAAGTACATTTTAAAATGTTACTGTATTAATATTTTTTTCAAAAACCAATTCACATCAAATCAAAGGCTTAAAATGTTTAAGGAAGGTGTTTCTACTGGCTGTTATCTAGTTGTTAATAATTGATATTTGTGCAAAAATATCTATTTGATAAAGTATACTGTACACAAATAAATACTGTCCATTTACTTTTAAGTCTACAGAACAAAGAGAACATGATTTGAGAAAAGAGTAATGTATTATATGTTGTATCAGATTACAGTAAAAATGATTGTATCTGCATCTTTAAACTTGCATAATATCCTAAATAAAATGTATTATTTTTACTGGTTTTACTGGTTAAATCTTTGCTTTGTCATTGTGATTTTTTTTCTGAAAAAATAAATAAATAAATAAAGAATTCAGATTTTTAAGCCACATTGAGATCTATTGCTTGTCTACACTTGTGTTGTGCTTGCTCAAACAATCCTGCTTGCATTTTAACACCATTACACATAGCCAATTTCTACAGGTCTGATAACATTCTCCCTGCAGTTTCGGAGTGGCACTCTGACCAAACAATACCTTATTGACATGAGCCCTGGCCTCACAATAGCCACAAAACATCAGGGTTCCTGTTTTTGTTGACTCTGTTTGAACCCTCCATTGAAAGCAAAGTCACTGTGGACACAGCAATGCATAATTGGAGCTTTCCGTCATACAATACAACAAATCAGCCCTTTAAATGTTTGAGTATGATAAGATAGGGAGGGGGATGTTGGGGAGCATGACGTGGACAGGGGGAAGTCAGGTGAATGGAAGTATGGAAAGTTGATGGAAATGGATATGGAGGCTGTGGAAGATAGCGCCACTAGGGGACAGTAGTAAGTCATGGACAGAAGCAGAAAAGTGCACATCTCTGAGTGTGTGTGTTTGCCTATGCTTGTAGGCGTGTGCGTGTGTGTGGCAAAGAGCGAACAAAAGACTTTCTTTGTTGCACTCTCAAATAATAAAAGCATTCCAAAATAACAACTTGACTGCTACAGAAAAGATCTTGAAAATGCATCGACCCTTAATGCACAAGAACAGCTCCAGATTTACATAATCATATGTAATGTAAACCACTACGAGCCTCCACAAACAACAAACAAACTGACTGGGGAGCGGGTGACAAAAGGCATAGGGATCCGCTTTCCCCTATGGACTTTATACACCTCCTACAGGTACATTTCTGCTTCATCTGCGGAAAACACTGAGACACGTTTGCAAATTTTGTGGACAATGGCAAATAAAACCTCTCAAGTTTACACAAAAAGCTAGGAATGTGAAGCAGTGATTTTAATCTGCATTTTCAGGCAATACACTTACAATGATTTATAGGTTTAATTACTACAGATTCATACCGAGAACAAGCTCATTCAGAGCTGATTTCAAAGTGACAAAAGTGAAAATAGACAGAAAGGAATATAACTAGAAGGAGGAAGCTTGTGTGATAATGGGAAACTAAAGTAGTGGGACCTTTTCTTTGACCACAGATCAAGCTGAATGGCCAGAGGATTTCACGCTGCTGTTTGAGGAATTACTGCTCACTATCTGCTGTCTTTGTGTTTTAAAAAGGGTCATTAGTTTTGCAACTGGCTTAAAGTAGAAAATTTAACACCTCCACGTACCCTCTGACGTTAAATATAAGTGGGAAGCTTGTGTTTCTTTTTTGCTATGGTAACCAAAGACCTATATTCAAAACGCATGGCCTCCTCCTCCTCTGCCACCTCCTCAGTCTGCAATTAAAAGCAACACAATAACAATATTCACCAGTGACAGTGGTGTCTGTACAGTACTTACGCCTTTTGTTAGTTTTACAATGTTCCTCATGAATTAGTTAAGTCTGTTAATTGTGCGTTTATTGCTCTCAAGGCAACGAAAATGCACTAAGCAGGAACAGAATAAAACAAGATTGTGTATAAACAGTGAGTTTAATTCAGGCAAAACTACTAAACATTATGTTGCATAAATAGGATATTATTTAAAGTTGTTTCTTGTCTTCTCTCTTCAAAATACTAAATATCTTTCTAAAATGGCTAGACTAACAAGAGCAAAAGTATTTTCTACACTATAAGTAATAAAAATTTTGTGTTGAAAGTAGTAAAAATAATATATATACTTTTTTTTTTTTTAACGTTTATTTTGTTTATTTTTATTCTGTTGTATGTTGTTTTTAACTTCTTTGTACAAGCACTTTGAATTGTCTTTGGCTGAAAGGTGCTATATAAATAAAGTTGCCTTGCCTTGCCATATTCCAATGTAAAATAGAACATAAAAATTGTAATAAAAGGTGCCAAATTAATAAATCACTTCTATTTATATATTCAATTTCCTTCAAAAGTTTGCATTTAAGACAAAAATGCCAAATGTATAATTTTTGTATAATTCAGAGAACTCTACGTATTTTACAAAAGTGGCAAATTGCTGCTATGGCAAATCCTCCACTTCTCTTCTGCTCTCTGGTATGGCTATATAACCACCTACTAAAGAAGCAGAATTTTCATTAAGTAAATGTCATGAAATGGTTTTTTATCTACTACAAAAAAATATTTTGTAGTAGATACAGCAAAAGGCATACAACAAAAAAAAATCTAGCACTTCATTTTTCATTATAAAACTGAGGCGAAAGCATTTGTATTTGAGTATATATCACTTAATCTTTTTAAAAATTACCTTTTTAAAACAAATGTATATTTTATTTCTGCCATGTGTTTGTGAGGCATTCAATCTATATCGTTTTGACCATAAAAAATATCAGTTATGAAACAAAGAATCGGAAAGCTAGTGGATTAAAATAAATGCTTTGTGTAAACCATCCATCAGCTCAGCATCAAACTTTAAATGGTTAAGATGTCAAACTGATTCGGGAGCGTAATCGCTGCACGTTTATAATTTATCATTGTTCTTTTTGTGTATCAGTTACGATCCAGATGGTATTTTTAAAAGACTGCCTTGCTAAAAGAATCCAATAAATATGTAGCTTCCTGACTATTATTTCTTATTTCAGACTGTAAGGGGTTAAGACCGTATGGCAAACGTCAAAATAATGCGGAAGCTTAATCTCTGTATGTTTACACTTTATCATCGTTGTTTCAGATCTCTGGCATGTTTCATTACGGAGTGATGTTTGAGTGACACTGAGCCGGCTGTCACAGCCATGTGCTGAGGTTTCCCTTCTCACTCCCAGCAGCAGCAATAATAATACTACTAATAATGACTATTCTGCTGCTATAGCCTCACTATTTGTGTTATTGTGCGGTGTCAGACACAGGCTCTGACGTTTGCTGCACTATCAGCAGGAGCGAACAAACACGAACACATTTGCCTGAGTTATTGACCTTTATCTCCCCACTTTCTTGACAGCCTTCTCCAGTTATTGACAACACAAACACAAGGGACGACGCATAACCTTTCATTCACAGAGCACTTTCTCTCTTTTTGTCTCTCTGCCTCCGTCAGCCTGTGTCTGTCTCTCTCCCTCTTTCTCTGCTCGTGCAATTTGTTTAAATAAAACGGGGGAGACAATGGTACTGCTCATTTCTGCCATTTTTCTTTCACTCCAAATTTCAGGGGATAATATCATTACACCAATATAATGGTTGCTATTCAGGCTTCAGATACACAGATATTTCAAGTATTCAATATAGTTTTGACATGCTGGCATTAGAGGGAGAGCATTGTTTCCCTATTTGTTTGCTCACAAAGTTTATTCCATCATAAATCTTTGATTCCCGATTCAGGCTGTTTGTCTTCATGATGCAAAAATTACATTGAAAAGCATGGTCAAGAACATCAGAGGATGCTCCAATAAGTATAATTTGGAAAAACAAATATGTGCACCTTAGTATTTGTTTTACACATATATCCAGGCAAGCAGTAATATTCAATATAATAATTATTCTAAAAACTTGACTCAATGTGTAATGCCTTAATTTATTGTGTCTCAATACAACGTTGAATAACAAGGGTCATAAAAAAGGACTACAACTCCATTAATGATTCTCTAGGATTTATTGTGTTTTTTTCAAAACGAGTCCTCTTGCATGTCTGCGTTGGAAAATGGAATGCATAAAACACGGGTGTTCCCTCCCCAATCATTCAGCCCCGCTGCAGGTACTTGAGAGCCCCCCCCCCAACCTGTCCTCCCAAAATTAAATTTTAAACAATCCAGACCAGTGTTTGGTGACCGTGGTTAATCATCAAGAAACAAAGACATCAAACAATATTTGATAATGAGAAAAATGCCTCCAGGATGTTAGGGGATTGGGGGGTAGGAGGGGAGGGGGTGTGGTGGGGGGTACAGCATGATCCCCAGCAAGCGGTGAGGGGCCAGACGCGGGCTGCGCTCACACGTCTGTGTGTGGTGGTGGTGATGGTGGATGAGTGACACACAAAAATACACCGCAATGTCTGTCTGCCGATACAGGCTTGAAAGCACAGACGCACACATATAGGAAGCAAAAAAAGAATTAAAATTAGCCTCTTTTTTGAAAGTTCACAGTGAGATAATTAGAAGCATTCACAGCATCGACCCAGCATGGAAGTTACAGCTTTGTAAAACTGTGCTTCATTTTGAACTTTTCTGCATCGCACCTCAACTCAATTATCTGCAGTTGAAATTGATCAAAGATGACAAAAATCATCATAGAAATAGCTTTTCCTCATTGACAAAAAGGATAAGATTGTCAACCGTTATGAAAAACACAAGATACATACAATACAAAATACAGTCATGTTAAATGTTAACACAAATGAGTGAATGAAAAAGTTTGTTGCTTTAGAAATGCACATCTTTGACAATTTTCTATGCAGCACAATGAAGTCAGCCCTAGCTAGAATAGGAAGTTGAGCTGAAATAAAAACAGAAGGAGGGAGAGAACAGACGAAGAAGTGTTCTGTAATGAGAAGAAAATGTTTTTTTCCTCTTCCTCCGTCATACTGTTACTGGGCTATCCGTGATTGACATAGAGTTAACGGCCTGGCCAAACTGAGGCAGATCCAGCAGCCTATCTGAACAGCAGCATGTGCAGCCACCTCGGTCATGCAAATTGCTCCTGGACAGCCCGTTGACTATGATTAATGAGCTTCAGGCTGCAGCCTTTGTTTCTGCATCTAGCCGCTTGGACAGAAATACAGTTTCAAAATATTATCAATCGCCCTAATAATGAGCTGCATTTGCTCACCTTATGCATGCGTTTGACTTGAACAATTTACAACTAAAAATTTGTGCATGTTTATGCTAAGACGGTAAGCACAGTTATATTTAATTCTGTGCCCCTTTAATTGAATTTAGACACAGGATGATAGAATTGTGATCTTAAAGCTGGGGTGAACCATATCTTTTTTCTACTGTGATGAGAAATATGGAAGTGAGCTTTTCATGGGTTAACGTCCTTTAAGGGGGGAGCTGGAAGTAAGGAGTATGAATTTGATACCTTGCTAATACATGAAAGCATTTCCTGCCTGCAAATTGCCAAATTTCTGATCTGTGACTTTTAAATCAGAGCAATATTTCAAAGGAGGTTTGAGGTATTACTGAATTAAATGCTCATCATATGTATAAGGTGAGTAATATCCCTGATAACGGTCTGGCTCTTTTAGGCATGGGCTGGCTACAGGTACCAAGATAACCAAGATTTTGCAGTTTTGATTTAAAAATTGCTTATGTTTAAATCACATCATTCGTGCTTTTTAAAGCCATTTCAGGATATAGCAGAAGTATTTTTTTTTCTCTTGCTGTATGAAGCATAGGGTGAAAACACCTCCCCATTGCTGCACACTGGTGGTCAGCTGTACTGACAGAAGACTACTACACACACACACAAAACTCTTATTAAAGATATTTCTGTTTTCATGTGACAAATAGCAAGCTGGAAATGGCATGTCTGTCAAGAAGCTAATTACAACAACTACTTAACTAGCTAATCAGCTACAAGCGTATTACACAGACTTGCTAGTCTATGTAGAAGCAAAATGACAAGAGTGTGATAAACTGTATAAAAAGCATTGAAAAATGGTGTTTATTTTATATTTTTGCCAAAGCCTGTGTATGAAAGACAGGTTCTGTATATAGCATTTTAGGAGACAAAGGGACATAGGTTTTGTTTAAATTAAAATTAGTTATATCATGTTAATAAAATAAAATTTTCTTTTAGATATTTCCTTATGTACCAGTTATCAAACTGTGAGAATCTTAACCCAGTTGTGTGAAAAGTAAATTATACATTGTTGCATATTTTAAAATGTATATGCATATACTGGTGAACAAAATAAAGAAAACCCTTTTTTAATTTATTTATTTTTTATCCCACACACACGTCCGCAGCCACATTCCCCTCTGCCACAAGCAAAATGTAAATGTTTTTCTGCCATTAAGGTATCTAAGTACTATTAGTGGCTCAGTGCCTGGCACTACAATGGTGCGCCAAGAGCCGTGAAGCAAAGATCAGTGCAGCCCTGCTTGGATATCAGAGGGACACATCCTTTGTAAATTCATCTCCTACTGTGAGCAGGCTTCACAGCTGGTTAGCGACACTGGGTGTGCCGCTGCCCTGTTTACTCTCAGCCTCCGAAGCTCTCATCATTTCACTGCCTCCCCTCAATCACCACAGCTTCAAACATAGTCCAGGACGCCTCTTAAAGCAGTCAAAGATGCACGCAAACACATACGGTCATGCACAAAAATGCACAGCATTGCACACAAGAAATGGAGTAGACATTGCTGCAACAAAATCTCTGATCCCCTGGCTTTTGGAGCTATTACAGTGCATAGTCTTCAAACCCCCCTCTGATTTTTATCTTTTTATACCATTGCATTACATGGATTCTTTTATACCTATTAAACACGCGGCTCCCCACCAAAGCCCCCTGATCCTCTGATACCTAGATGAATAAACTGCTTCTCCAGCCCCTGACCTCAGCCCTTTGTAGCAATCAGAGCAGACTTCCTCAGAGGCCCTGATCTTATCTGGCCGGAGCAATCCCACTACACAGCTCCCCTTTTGTAGCAACCACGGAGCGCTGAGCCCTTTCAGACCCACGGATTGTGCCGGTGAACATGCTGCTCGAGACCTCAAGCTCATCTCAGACATCATAGTACACTGCCCATCAACAATACACCCTATTTTCTGATGCGACACAGGTCAGATGGCAGCTTTCTGTGCATTGTCCACCCACAATGGAAGAAAGAAAAAGAATGTTTGACTTACACACAATCTTGCCAATTAAAGTTTAAAGTCCCTCAGTTATTTGTAAAGAAACATCAGCTGTCCAAAGAGATGCTTTGTTCATGTATTTAAAAATCCATAAATTTCAATTCTTGATATGAAGTCCTAATTAGAGTCTAATTTAGTGCTGCTGAGAGACATTTTTACATTACACTAATCTCAAGGGATATATTAGACAAATTGGTCTCAATGAATTAACCCTAACATCACCTAAAATGCACAGCTAGAAGAAATGTGACATTTCAAAGAAATGAAAACATTTACGTCATAGTTACACTATCGTTTTAAAGAAGAAAAAAAAAGGCTAACAAGCACATGTTCATTAGTTAAACTAAAAATTGTTTTCTTTTGAGATATACAGACATTTTGTTACCCTGCATCCGCACATAAGTCAGATCTTAAAGGTGCAGTAGGTAACTTTTTGAAAAATATGTGTTTCAATATTTGTTAAAACTGTCACTATGACCTGACAGTGGGAGACATAACCTGTGAAAGAAAATCTTTCTCTTTGTGGTCTTACTGCCATCTGCAAAAATACAACACACTCAGTCAGAATTAACCAATCAGAGTCAGGAGAAAGGTTTTAGCACTGTCAATCATGCTCAGATATGTGCTTCCCTTGCTCTTGCTCTCTCCTGCGATGCAGCTCCTCCTCCAAAGGGGAGCCTGCCATAAACACAAAGACTACAAAGCATAGTGTAGAACCGGTATCACACCACTAACTGCGCCACTGAACCAGTTCTAGGCTCTAAAGAGTGGGGAGCAAGAATAATAACACCAGAGACCGCTGCTTTAAGTGAAAAAGGCCGGCAATTTACTGAATGCAAAACACACATAAAATACAATACACGAAACCAAAAATACCCTGCAGATTCTTAATAATGAGGTAAATATAAATGGGGAGGAAAAGGGAAAAAAATAAAAACGAAAAAAAAGAAAGTATATCACTCTTTGTTTTTGCTCTTTAGTTCACCTAGGTTATTTTAATCAGACTAATTTGAGTTAATTAGACCAGTCTCTTTTTCCTAGGTTGCACCTATTTTTCTCCTGAGTTAACTCATTTTCCTTTCTCTTACAGGTAGGGAAATACCTTCAAACACAATTAAATCAAAGTGGACCACAATTACTCAAATCACATTCAGAGACATAAACATATGAAAATCAAAGTATGGCACTTTAAATTCTAGTTCAGGTCCAAATGTAAGTCCAGGTACTCAGTTCAATGAAAAGTCTCAGTTTGATTCAGTCCAAAAAGATAATAATTCAATCGGTCCTCAGTTCTGTTCAGTTCCGTTCGAACTAGTTCCTGATATTCCTACCGCTCCGGCAGCGGATTACCTCACGCGGGAGAGTCCCTCCCTGATGCAATGGAGAAGATGAATTGAAGGTCTAGGTCTGGCTCGCCATCTTGAATCCCGTCTGTGAATGTGCACGCCAAACATGGCCGACCAATCCTCGCACCCAACCGAACAAAAAACCTGACCTGTGTAACAGGCCACAAACACAATAAAACTCTTTTTAAATCCTCAAATTATACAAATAAATTCTTCTTCATTAACCCAATATATTAACCGGATAACAGTTTATGACGGAGCATTTCTTCGTAACCAGCTACGTTTTTAGCGTTAGCTCTCCGCCAAAAGAAAAAGTACAACACGATGAAAATGCAGAAAAATAAACACAAAACTCACCAAAACCGATGTAACTTAGTTCTCATAAAACCCCCGTCAGTTCCCGACCAGGTAAATTATGTTTTTTTTTTAACTATAATATTAACTTTTCCTGTTAATTAATCACCGCTCTTTCCCTCCCCCTCTGCTCTCTCCCTCAGGTCTGCGTACTGCAGCGTCACCCAGGCGTCGCGTCTGTAACGATGGTTCCTTAAAGGAACAGCGACGTTATTTTCTGTCTACTGACTTTTAACTAACTATTTATGTCAGATTTTAACATGGGTTACAATAGCCACCGATGACGGCAGATAAACTGTTTTCCAGCAATGTTAGGCTGTTTCTCTGCCATTGGAAGATGTAGCAAACCGGCAATCTTGAGCTTGTACATACTATGTAGAGGGAAGGTGTACTCAAGCATGGTTGACACTACAAAGACCTTCCCATTGGCTCTGATTAGTTTTTTTCTGACGCGGAGCAACACATTTCTGCAAATGGCAATAGGATATGCCATTAGCACTCCATATGATCACTGGGATCACTGGGAGGAAGCAGAGAAGCTCCAATTTTCAAAGATGATCTGTCTCATATTGTACTGTCACGGGTCACAACATAGTAACATTTAACTCATGTGTAAAAACATATTTTTAAAACAGTTACTGCAGCTATAACTAGTTAGGTGAAAAGTGTGAATGCTGACAGCCCACAAAGCTTTAGAAAATGAAAAGCAGCACTAAAAGTAATTTTGGAGGGTTTTAATATTTGCCATTGAAAGCATAAAAAAATATCTGGTTATCTGTTACATAGTGCCATTTTATAGCACAATCATGTTAGCTTAAGTTAAAATAACTTAGAATAAATTTGACTTCGCAATTTGATACATTGAAATCGGCATGTTTTTTTAAGAAGCTCCTGTTCTTTCCAGCTCTCCACCTTCTGCACACAATGCTCCTCCATGATGTTTACAACCATTCTTAGGAGTCAATCTTACATAATATCCCTAGAACCCCTTTTAGTAGTTCACTATTTCTGCTCAGAAATATTTAATTTAACATACCGAATATTGTATTCAGATTGTTGCACCAATGTTATGTTTTGAAATATAAGTTTGTTTAATCAGTACAAATGAGCTGAACATCCTGTTTATACAACAAAATGAACAAAACTGCACAATTTTAGTTTTCATTATTGCACTTCATGAGGACACTATTTCTTTGAGAGAAATTCCCCTAAGTGAAATACTTACTGCTTAAATCTCTTTGAAATGTATGCATGATTAAAATAAAAATAATTTAAAATGATTTATTAGTGAAATTATTTCCGAATCTTACCTGAACAGGTATGAACGTTTTGATTTGCTATGAAGCAGATTAACTTTTGATAGATTACAATAATCGCTGTGCCTCCTCCAATTCTCCATGACAGCCTACCTTTCAAGTTATTGAATATCAAGAGTTGTTGCCCTTCAGGGCTACAATATACTTGGCAAGTGACGTGAGACAGCACTTTTATATCGAAACGGGCTTCCATACTTGTGCAAGGCACGAATGCAACTGCAGAGAGACACTGGATAGATGAAGATTTACACCACCCTGTACTGTGAAGTAGCCAATCATCTAGCGGTTTACTGGGATCCCGGGACGGATGAGCCAATCAGCTCACTTTTCACAAAAACGCATTTGCTTCAACTTCCTAGCGGGAAGAAGCTATTCGAGGTTGTCCCCAGGCAGCAGGAATTGAGGGTAAATAAACACTTTACATGGTACTAAACCGCATGGATTGTTTTGTTTCTTGCATGCCGTATTCATGAGAAGCGTGATAACTCTACACAGATGGCAGGAAATGTCTGTTGGAGGCATTTACTTTGGTGCGTGACGTAAATATGAGGCTAACTGCGGTTAGCAGCTCAGCTGGGTCTGACAGGTGTCTGTTTTCCTCCTAACACCAGGCTCCCGACTGAATAAATCTTAATTTCTCTGTTCTTTGTGTTTATACATAGGGTAGAAGCCGAAGGATGAGGCTGTCCCGTGCAGAGTATAAAGAGATAGCGAGGTGGACTGAACAGCTGAGACCTACTCGGCAATGTATGAAGATGCTGAAAGACAGATTTCCTCAGTGAGTTACACGCTACGCTATATTTCATATTTTTTTCTTTTAGCAGCTTATTGCTTTTGTATTTCCTTTGACACACAATTAGTGATAATAATTAAATTAAAACCACATACCTTTACACATTGAGGAAACAGTCAAATCGATTGACAGCCCTGACAGATGTGTAAATAATTCATAAATCAAATGTATAGTTTGTTGCAGGAGCTTTCTCTCACACTGTATAGCCCAGTCTTTAATTTGAGTACATTTATTAGGGAGAAATCATGTTAGCGGGAGCAATGCCTTTGTAAATGTTTTTATCGCATTTTTAAAGTTCAACAGAGTTTTTAGGAACTTTAATTAGTTTCTTATAAGCTTTTAGTTTATAAGCAACTATAGAAACGATAAGACTCAGGGGATCTAGAATAGATAAACAACATGATGTTAAAGGCTTTAATAAAAATACAAAATCTGCAAAGCTCACTGGTAGGTAAACAACACAGAGCAGCATCTTAGTCTAGAGTCAGATCAAGACTGTATGAAACCCAAAGAAGAATTTCCTTGGGTCACTTGTAGTTGACCACTTCACAATTATCATTTTTAGTTTTTCTAATTTCAAGTCTTCAAAAAACAGAAATGTATTAACTGTTGTCGTTATGACTAAAATTTGAAAAGTAAAGCCCAAAAACAATTTATTTCTTTGCATTTTATGGGTTTAAATTCTAAAGGAACATGTTCACAAATAGAGGTTGTACAGTACTCTATGACAGAGTTAGTCAGAAGTAGTTTGTACATGCAATTTTCCCATCACTTCATAGATACTGCAGGCATTTCTGTCACTGATTGTTCTGTGTTTAAACTCTTTTTGCTGAATTTCTAACTGGGAACTGTTATCAGCCTACAAGCACAGAAAAAATACACCAGTATTTCACAGAAATCTCTAAAGACAGAAAAACTTTGCTGTGCTATGAAAGCCTTCCTGTTACCTGCAGAACATATCACTCTCTCTTGCCTTGGATAAAATGCAGATTTGTCTTGGCATATTCTAATAATAGTACAGTTTAAGTTTTAACACTTTCCTTCATCTCTTCTCAACTTTAATTTTTAAAAACCTTAAAGATAATGGTTAAATATGCTGCATCTCACTTGAGTAAAACATCCACACAGTGTGTTGTGACCTGAATGCTTAGTATGTTTAAGGATTGGAACAAGATCAGACTTTTGAGATCTGGCTTGCATGGAGTTGGAGCTCGTATAGCTACATATTATGACGATGATAACGTTTTATTTCAGACAGACATTTCACCAACAAAATATATTAAAAATAAAACTTTCATATTTCCTAAGTGTAAATACAGTACCCTACTACCAAATATACCTACTCAAATACATGCAAATACACTACTTGTTTGGTGACGGTGAGCCTTAAAATGAGTATGACGAAGTTTGATTTAAATGTAATCATATCCCTTTTCCATGCTATAGTTTAGAACATGAATTATCTTCCCATTTCCCGTATCTCTTCTAAATAAAAAATAATTCCTGGCCAACTCTGGTCACCAACTATTTTCCTCAGTCTAATTTAGCCATAAAGACTGCCATAACATGCTATCTACTTGCCAACTGATTGGGCCTTTCACTGGAACTGTGTGATTTAGTCATATATTTTATGTAGGTTTGCAATGGGCAAAAAAGATAAACATGTGAATAAAACATCTCATGTGCACTGTAAATTATGGTGAAAATCCTCTAGAAAATCTGTTAGGAGAGCTGAGGAGAAGGAAATTATGTGATTGTGTAAAGAGGAATGATCAAGGATCTGTTTGCTCCAACCTTGTGAAATTGTATAGAAAAGGAGGTGTGGTCATATCCTAGAGGGGAGTTACATCATTGACAGCAGGGGAACCAATAATTATGCAAAGAATTTTTTTTTTCTCTTGCAAATTTATTCTGACTGAATAAATGTACTCGGGTTAAAGGTTGGATTCATTTTTTTTGTGTGAGATCATGCTGCATGTCTGTATTTTGTTTACACACCCTTTTATATGTCTAATTTAGACCTTTTAAACATTTATAATCCCATTAAATGTAGTCTCTATGATCACTGCTTAATTCCACACAGGTTTCTGCTTTAGCTTCCGCCCTACCATTAGGCAGTGCTTTGCCATGCAGCGCTTGTGCATCCAGAAATCGAAGAGAGAGGTTAATGGTTGTGTTTGCCTTTCTCCTTGACACTGAGGGCCCTCACTTTATTGAATGTAACATGTGTAATCCCCCAAGGCCACCAGGACACCACGGCTGATCCCGTCGAGGTCACTTACAAAGTCGCATGTATTTGGAACTTCCTACTTCCATTGTCTCCTAATCACCAATCTAGAAGAAAGTATCAGCTCCCCAAAGGGGATTCGGCGCAGCTTCACTCTGCCTTTGTTCCCTCTCTGTCAGCATTTTACAGAATGTCATGTGTATAAAGTGCATGCAGCATTGTGCTTGTTTAGGCAACAACAGTTGGAGAGTATTGTTTTTATTTCCTGAGCCATTAAACTGTCCAAATACCTTTTTTTTTTAATATATAACAGCATTGCTTCTGGGTGTAATGATGAAAGGAAAATATTGGACAATTTTGGCTACAATAATTCTGCACAATCTTTTTCTCCCAGAGGTGCTTGCCTCTTTGTTTAGTCTTGCTGGTTATTGTTATTATTTCGTTCACCATAACCAATCCTTGGGAGGCCCTTGCTCTGTAAAATCCCTGAGTCTCGTCACCGGGCCTGACAGACAGGCACGGCAGCAGTGTTTTCACAGCCTGCGAAATTATTCTGGTTGTCCAATCAGCTGAGCCGGGCTCTGGAGGGTTAGTGATTGGACTGGCAGGAAATCAGGCTCTTAAGACACAACATATCGACTAGGCCATCCATCATCTCTTAGCATGCGCTCAGGCACAGCAGTCAGCCGCCCCGCGCCCCACACCCCCTCCTGTCCCTTCGGACCGTGTGGGAGCCCTGCCACTGCGTAAATATTGGCCGGGGGGAGGAGGGAAAAAGGGGGCTGGCGGTTTGTTGTGGACAACCCTGCAATAAAATGATGGGCAAAAGAATAGTTTGGTTATAGTGGGCAGGTATTAAGGCATTAAATCATGGCAATCAGTGATTTGCAATACAAAAAATGCTGTGATAATGCAGTGTAAGAAATAATAGTAATAGCAAATTGTTTGTTTCTTATTAGGATTGCATTATTGTCTCTCACTGGCAAGCCAGAATTGAAAGGATGTGATGATTACTGTATGATTAAATTAAAGACTAGGAGAAAAATGTATCCAATCAGTTAAGGTGTTTTTTGTTGGTGAGAAATAATATCAGAATTTAACCGTCATATCCTATGTAGTTGCAGGGTTTTATATTTTTCAGATGCAGACGTTTTTTGCATCAATAGACATAAATTAGTCTGATTAACATAACTCTTTATAACAGCTTAACATGATGTCATTGCATTTATTTGAAACAAGGCAGCAGTAGTATTTTTAACTGCTGCTATGACAATATATTATATTACCTACATTAACAACTAAGTTTCATTGTATTTTGACGATGGAGAAGATGCAGTAGCCTCCTTGCATCTAGCCAACTAGCTATATGCAGCAACGAGTGTAAAAGTAATTTCAGCTGTAAAAACAAAGTTGTAGAGCAAGTTTTTTAAAACTTTGATGTTACTGGGATCTTGTTAAAGCCTAAAAATGTGCACCAATGTTACTCCATTAGAATTAACTTCTGTGTACTTTCCTCTTGCAACTCAAATGGAGTGCTGTTTAAATGGAGTGCTGTATAACATCTTTGTATTTGAGATGTTGCAATCTGTATACATTTATTTTGTTTGAAAAATTTAACTCTTAATTGGATTTTTTTTATTGAAATAAATCTAGTTAAGTGTTCCTTGGCATAAAAGAATAATAATAACAGTTCTTATTATGCTCAAGTTGAGTTCAAACCCATTTCACAGTCATTGCTTTTGATTGGAGGCTCAAAGGGAAGAAAATTTAAACTTTGAACAAGATGATTGTTATAGACCATTTCAAAGTAATTTCCATGGATGGTCTGCCAGTCTTTTAGCTCTTCCCTGAAAAGCAATAGTGGGAGGAGAGAGGGAGTGTCCCATAGACAGACAGAGAGAGGACGACTGCAATGTGGAGTCCCTCATCTGTAACGGCTGCATAACACAGATGTTGGGAGTCATCTGTCAGCCCGGCCTCTCTTGCTGGGGCCAAGCTGCTCTGAGGGGAAAACAATTGGACACGGTGCTGTCACTTTTTACCCCCACTCACAATGGTGGGGCATGCAAATATCAACCCCTCCCGTTCTCACTCCGTCTTTCCTGCCCTCCTCGTAGCCATCCCTGATGTCCTGTCTAGTTTCTGGACTGTGGCTAGGCAGCAGGCCGGTGAACGCAGTGCTGTGACATCAGTCCCATCAGGTCCTCATATTAGAATTGGAAATGATGAGCCTCCCTCTGAGGCTTTGCCTGACTTCCCTCAGGTCCAGAGGGGACCCCCAGTCCTTCCACCACTTGTCCCCAGAGAGAGTCAGTGCAAGGAGGCTAAGATGGAGAGGGAGGGTAAGTGAGAGTCCTCTGTGTCCTTCTGTGCTATTATGAATGAATTTGGATGTAATGATTACCACCCCTTCCCCCCACCTCCGCACACAAGCACTCGCATTCACGAACAAACACCTTTTTAAATTTTCCTTTCACGGTAACAGAAGTGAAAAACATTGCAGATCTCTCTGTTTTTGGAAAAGGCTTAAACAGTAAAGTGTGAAGCATCCCTCCCCTCCACACCTTCTCGCTCTCACACACACACATTTACACACAGTTCCCCGGTGAGGAGGCCCTGAACGCTTTTCGAATCGGGCCCTAATGTGCCGTTTTCATCAGCACTGAGGCGGGCTGCAATATGGTGCTGGAGCTCGCTCTGGGAATATGAATGTTGATTAAGCATGCGTTCAGCCTTTTGAAATTCTGAAGAAGTGTCAGAATAATGGATGTTGAGCAAATGTCAAGCATTTGTTAATTTCTCCCTGATTCGGGGTTTATCTGCCATGATCTTTGGAGGGAAAGTGCGGGGCAGGGTTGTTTTGGCATGTGCCATTGATATGTTGATTTCTTGGCTGCAGACACTGTTTTGATGGTAATATCGCAGCTATAGAGGAGCTTAGTTACTTGGTTATTTTGAATGGAAGTAGAATTTCTTTGTCTATTTCATTCAGGCTCAATCTGTAGGTATAGTAAAAGGGGTGGTATGTTAATCTGGCAAGATCTGTACACATCTAGTTTACTATAAATCCTGACAAAAGTATGGATGGCATAATTTGTGATACAGTCTGGAGACATACTGATCAGGCTTCTCCATGTTAATACTGATTTTTCGTTTTCTTTGAGGTATGACTTGCTAATTATTATTATTTTTTACATTTTAACTAAAAAACTGAAAAAAAGTGCTGTTTGATCTTCGATTGAATGGGAAAACATTACAAATACAACAAGAGAATTTTTTTCTGTTAAAGATCGATGGCCAATTATTGTTCAGAGACGAAGTGAAAATCAGAGTTTCTGATCTTTGATTACGTCTCATGCCTTTTACATGCATATCGAATCTGAGGATATAGTAACCACCAGAGTTTGTTAAATTCTCAAGACTTATACATAATCAGTTTAATTTAAAACCTGAAGAGAACCCTGGAATGTATATTCCATCATTTCAACTTGAACTAGACTCCTGTCATCATTTTAATGTTGCAGTATGACAATTGCAAAGGAGTGCTTAGGAGAAATATTATGTCAGATGTATTTAAAGTTCATGCAAATCCTGGATGTCAGTAATACATGTGGCCTCTTGGACAGGCTTTTTCTGCTCTTTATGCCCTCACTTGGTGTACATTTTTCAATGAAGAGTGGTGTGGAGAGTGTAGTGAAAGAATATGAAAAAACTTAATTCCTGTCTATTGAAATGACAATATTAATACTATCGTGATTACATGTTTTCCGGATAAAACGTGTCATTTTCCTCCAGCTGTTTCTTACTGATTTAGATTTTTGATTGATTTTTTAAATATTATTTTCATAACACCTAAAAGAGAAAAAAATGTGCTGCAAGATCCAGACTCTTATCTGTAACACTTGATTTTTCCCACTGTGGAACATTAAGGGGTATTTCTTTTCTATTCTTTTTTGATAGTAGTTTTAAATCCAATAGATTATCCATATTTTATGGGAAAAAAACCTTTATAGCTCTGAAAAAAAGAGTCCCTTAAAAAGTAGAAGTTGATGAAGCAGTTTCAGTTTTAAATGTTTTTGTTCACATTACCTATAAGCACTTTCTGTAAATTAGCCAGGTTCTCAACCATGTCTGAAAAACTAGTAGAGAACATTTCAAACTTTTCTTGACTGCAGACATTTTTGGTTTTCTTTGATGTGTAAATTGCCAGTTTTTTATTCTTTATCTATGACTCGCAGATCACTTGTCAGAAATATGACCTTTTTTTCTCACTGACCAATTGATTGAATCTTTATAATTGTCTTTATTCGATCACATTCGTGTATGACTTTTTTTCTTACAATTTCCACAACAATGGATGTAAATCTTTACATTTCATTCACTCACTTGAAACCTTTTAATCATTCCAGAAAATAAGGTTATAAGATTTTAAACACCATATAATTTTGCTTGCTCATGAATCGATTTATTTCTTTCTTCTACTTTTTAAATCTTCACAAAGGTAGAAACACATCGCTATTTTGCTGGCTGGAAGTGGCGACAACATTACCCAGACACTGATCAAGTGCAGAGCCTGCAGGGGCCAGACTCTACGGCTTGGAGTGCGTGGCCCCTACACTTCTGGCTGCTCACGTTGAACAAAACACAAACTGGCAGTTGGGGCTTGGGGGTACAAGCCTTGAAGACTGAGAGGCTGGCAAACTAATTCGAAAGCCTTACGTAGGTAGATGAGCGTTGGAAGGGTGGAGGAAAGGATGAAGTGTAAGCAAAGAGGAGAGATGTAGAAAGGAGAGAAGCTGTGCTGAGTTTACAACTTCATGTCAGGCTAAGGAGGTCATGAATAATAGATGCAATCAATTACTTGATTAGGAAGTTCAGGAACAGCCACTTCCTTCTCATATCGCTGGGATGTTGTCTAAGCACACCGTAAAGATTGTAAAGCTTTTTTGGCTCTTGGACTGAAAACAATGGGATAAGCAGCTTCTCGTCAAATGTGATGTGGTTTGCAGAGATAATGGGGACCCTATTGTTAAAGTAAGAAAATTGTGATGAAAGGATTTAGAGAGGCTAAATTTTTACCTGAGAAATGTGAACTTTAAGTAATATCAGCATATACTGTATGTTGAGCACTTTAACTTTGCAGTTCTCATTCCAAATCCTCAAAATAGATCAATCATTCAGGAAAATCAGATTTTTAAATCAGACATTTTCACACAAGTGGTGAGGTTCTTCTACCAGATGAATTTTAGTTGTGTGAGAAAATATAGTAAATTGCACAGAACTGTAGAAGTTCTGCTAATAAGCTAAAAGAGAATGAAGGAGGTTGGCCAGCGTAGTCGTCTTTGCCAGACCATTGGACACTTGCAATGGTCTGCAAGTGTCAAGCAAGTCGACTTGATGGATAATACAGACACCCACCCCAGTTTGCAGGAGTAGCATTGACAGCAATCGCATTATGGCAACGATTTCAAACCCTAATACATTTAACATGTTTCTCGCAGAAAGAGCTGTGAATATCTGCAGCTTTCATTTGGTATCACAATTACAGTGGTGATTGTGGGGATGTTTTTCGTTCTTTGTACTACCATTACTAAACAACTCTGACATCTCAGACACCGAAGCAGACAGAATTTTTAAAGATCGTAATGAAGTGAAGAGTTCTGGGTTGGGTGGGTGTTTTATTTTTTTATTTTTTATTTTTTTTGCCAATTAGATGCTTCTGTCTAGCTGTGTTTAAACTGTTTTTGTCCTTTGTCCCCTACAGGACTTTAGGTTTGTATAACTTTCTGGAGAAAGATGATGAACGAGGCTGGGGGGTGGGGGAATTATTAGAAACAATACTCGAAGCTATTGTTGGAGGGAAAGTTTTTTCCTTGCTGGGGAAAAAATGTGCAAAAACCTAAAGTAAATCTATATTGTATTGACTGCCAATAAATGTAATGTCTTTTGTTGATATTTCTTTATTCCTTCAGGAATGCTTTGGGGGCCTGGAGGGAAATAAGCTACTAAAGAGTTCAAAAAGCACATCTGCTGTCATTTTTGAATCCTTTTTCATCCACAGGCTAATTTACATTTGTTTTACAAAAACAAAATGTAAAACTAACTTGAAGTGTAAACAAGCATGACTATTGTGCAAGTATTTGTTTGGAGCTTTGGAGCACACTGAGATTTGTGGTCGTTTCTTGTCAAAATATATCCCAGTTATACATTAATCCATAAAGATTTCTTTTTTTGCCAACATTTTTTTTTCACTGCTACTGATTGTCGACTTTGCTGAGAAACAGATGTTAGCATTTTGCCTGTCAGCATGTGTAATTAGTAGCATTTGCATATTTACGGTTTTTTTAACCCCAATAAAGCTGGTTTTCACTTTATAAAATATCAATCTATAAGCAAGTAAGTGCTTGATGGACTTCTTGAATGAGACTCCTAAATGCTTATTAAAGCTTTGCTATAATTTAAAAAAAATGCTCATCTTTTCCTGTGATGTAGATGTGGAGATGAGTAAAGAAAATAATGTTAAATAAGAATTTTTTTTATTTTATATAAGTTAACCTTTTCATCCATGTTTATGCCTTCTGAAAATAGTTTCAGTGCCATTTTAAAAAATATGTACAATGCTTCAATTAGACAGTTGCATGCCCTGAAGAGCTGCTCCGTAACACACTCCCTGCATGCAGATCCACCAAATGCTAAGTACTGTCACAGCATATGATACCAATGCCATTAGCCAGGTGGCTTTCATTACCCAAATTACAGCTATTGTTTATAATTAATTATTTGTAAATAGGAAGATTCTGAATATAATTGATGGCTTGAATTTCCCTCATCTCCTATTAATTAGCTTGATGGGATTTTCAAGGCTTTTCAGTGTTTTTATTTATTTTTTTCTCCTGTTATGCTTGCGAGTCTATTACACTGTGATTGCAGAGGAAAATACAACTTAGCTATTGCTTTAATTTGGAATTTTTCAGATTCACTAGTGGATGTTCTAGCTTAAGAGAGCCTGGAGCACTGACCAGAGATCCACACTGGATCAATGACAAAGTGAAAGTCCCTAATTGTTTTTAATTTAATCTGCAGCTTCACTATTTTTGGTGCCAGTGCATATTAATGCTGTCTTCTGTTGTAAGGATGGGTAATTAGGTTGAAAGTGAATGATTCCCTAACTGCTCTTCTGTCTACCAACCTTCTGTTCTCCCAAGTTCACATTATATCTTAAATTTTCCTTCTTGAAAATATATTTTAGTGGGAGGATGCGCTGCAAGTCTCAGACTTTTTAAAACCTTTTCTGTCCACTTTATTACTTAACAAGGTAGAGAGAGGGTTCATAATGTCAATTTTCATTTGTTCTTTTTATTGTCAGGATATGTTTTTAGAAATGAATTTGATGAAGTGTTGCCATAAGAAATATTTTAAACAAATTCTGAAATAATATTGTCTTCTATTCCTCAAGAGATTTTTCGTGCCCTGTGCACCTGAAGTTCTTGTAGTAGCTTAATTTGAAGATAACAAACTGTGCCTCTCAAGTGCATGCACCACTGGTAAAAAATTCAGTTTTTTGAGACTTAAACAGTAAAGAACAAACTAAACAACATTCTTGAAAAATGGTTAAACTAAAACATGAAAAAGATCAAATAAAATCTGAGCAAAGTGTAATAACCTTGCTTCATTAACGTGTACCCCCACGGAACCAGGACGTAAAAAAGCGGGCCTTTTTTCATAACGGATAAAAAATGAACAACAGTGAGGAAGCTTGAGGCTTCCAGAAGGTTGACTGTAACACTGAAAGAACTGCAGCAATTTCTAGCGTGTGTTCAACATGCAACAACAATCTGCTGTAATTTATGTGTTTGAAGAAAGGCGTAGGGTTGCATGATATTTATTTTTCTAAAATAAATATAAAAATAAACACCCTGGCCTGGTTAAAATGTCCCTAAACCTCATGGGAGAATCTCTCAAAATAAAACTGAAACTTTTAGCTCAATGTTATGTGCATCACTAAAACAGGAAAACATGGAGGTGGCAGCATCATGTGGTTAGTTTTTTTCTTTACTCTGATATTTGTAATTTATTTATTTTTTTTTAAAGGAGAATGAAATTCCATGTCTTGTCAGTTTTTAACTAAAACCTCTATGTGTCTTCTAGAAAGGTTAAGATTTAAAGGGATTTTATTTTTCATTATCTCAAAAATCTAATGAGTTACTTCACCTGAAAATTATATAGGATATTTTTTAAATTAATCGGGAAAAACGTTTGGAAATTATTTAGCATCATCTTACGTTTTAGGACTCAAAAGCCTTAATTTAACCAGAGTTTAAATTAATATATATATTAATTAATTATAATAATTATAATAATTAATATATTATATTAATATTAAGAGCAGTTAATGTCCCTTTCCACACACACACAGGCATATACAGTATATATATATATATATATATATATATATATATATATATATACACACAGTACAGACCAAACGTTTGGACACACTTTCTCATTGAATTCAATGAGAAGGTGTGTCCAATATATATATATATATATACACTGCTCAAAAAAATAAAGGGAACACTTAAACAGGTGTTTAACACTTAAAGTGTTCCCTTTATTTTTTTGAGCAGTATATATATATATATATATATACTGTATATACCTATATATATACAGTACAGACCGAAAGTTTGGACAAAGCTTTCGGTCCATATATATATATATATATATATATATATATATATATATATATATATATATATATATATTATATATATATATATATATTTATATATATATATATAAATATATATATATATATATATATATTTTAGAGCCGCTGCACTTTGGACTTGAGTAGCTATTTTTTATGCAACAATCTTCAGTTATAATGAAAGGAGGTGAGCAAATCAGAATGTTTGTCAAATTGAGGAAACACTCAATTTAACTTCACTGGGGTTTAGTTTATTTATTTTTGGTATCAAGGTATGTTAAGATTTTGAAAAGTAATGGTTTCAAAACAGGAAACAGAAAATTTTCATCACATCATTTCTATGTTATAGCACAATGCTTTTGGTTCTTTTGACCACCTGTGAACCAATGTTTTCTTTTTTTCTTTTTTTTTGTCAAAAGAATTTGATGTTTAAAAAATGTTCATTGTTTTTAGAACAGATATGCTTTCATGGATATTAAGAGCAGTTAATGTCCCTTTCAAGTTAAAGATTTAGCAATTAAGTGGTAATCATGCTCATTAAAAAGAGTAATCCATTTAAAACCTAACAGATGTGCATTCTGACAGGGGAATCACGTTGGTCCCCTGCCAACAATAAGGAATGTAATGTTGCTGAAATACTCAGGTGCAAGGCTTGAATGTGGGAGAGTTGTGTGTTTTTGCTTTTTTTTTGCTGCATTTAGTGTCCACATGTTGACAGTTGACCATTTAATGGCCTACTTAATTGCAGTGGCCCCTGCATCGCTGAGTGTCATTGGAAATTAAAGCTGAGTTGGAAGGTTATTTTACTGAGAGCTTTCCCATCTTGTACTTGAGATGAAACCTTTTGATACCTGGCGATTTTCCATAACTTGGTATCTGATGAGGGTTCTCTGTGTGATGGGTCCAGTGTAAATATGATCAGTGGTAAATAAAACTGCTTTAAATTCAGCCAAATTGCACAGCTACCAAAAACCACCGGGAACAGTTGCAAAGCTGCTTACATGTATGTGTAAAATTATTAATTGCTTTTGTGTACATGTATGGAGAAGGTGTGCACTAACCAATTAGAAGAACGTCTTCAATGCATGTAAGTAAAATCAACTCAATGGATGCTGTGGGGGTTGGGAAGGGATTTTGGAGGGACTCTGCGTCCCTGTTGGAGCTCCTTTATTCCTAGGTTTGAATGTAGCAGCAACCTATGGATCTGACTGGCTCCTGGGATCCGCAGCTTCCTGCTGTGAAAGTTTCTGTTCTCAAACCCCTCCAGTTTCCAGGGAATGACTCCTGAGTTGTCCATATGTTAACTCTGTATATAAAAAAGAACTTTTTCTGCCTCTGCATGTATTGCCACAGCAGTCAAATACAGAATCTCATTGTGGTCATCCAATTTGCAAATTGGGTAAACTGGGAGAGTGTGATTGTTATCATCGACTGCCGTAGAACCCTGCAAATGATTTGCATAAATATGATAAATGTCTCTCAACATTAGGCGTGTTTAGATGGGCTCTGAGTGGATGTCCAATTTATAACAACATAAGCTGATTAATATGGGTGCAGCTTTGCATATATTGATGACAGACCCAAACAAGATTCTAGGAAGGACTTGCATAGAAACAAAAATCAGGCTTCGTGTCTCTCATCTCTCACACCACACACAAGCTCCCCCCACGTCATGATGGCAGGAACTCTTTGTCAGAGGTGTTCATCTGGAACAACTTTGCCACACTTGTTTTCATGTTCTTTTAGATTACAGGGCAGCTGGCCCCAGCTTTGAAGCTCCCCTCTCCCTTTGTCTCTGTGCAATGCACTCTGGTAATTAACTTTGTCCTTCTTTTATTTGTTCCAGTCACTCGCAGTCCACTCTTCTGAGCATCTTCTCCCTGGAGTACCAGGTTAGAAGTTTTCTTCCTTTGTGAGCCCTGACAGGTGCCTAATTGAATGATGAATGTCCCTTTATTTCTTTGTAATTGAACTGCCAGCTTTCTGATTGGTTTGGAAGACCCCCCCTCCCCTCACTCACTACCCCATTTATTCCCCCAACACACACACACATACACACACACACACCTCTGTCCTCTCCTACTTCACGTTCACGTTGAGGTCCTTTTCCTGCCTGAGCCTCGGTGGATGTCTGCCAAACCTTCCCATCCATCTGTCTAATAACATCTAGCCCCTGCTTATTTGGTGGACCTGTAATAAATTATGCTAAACCATTATTATTCTGACAATAATAATTTCCCTGTGTAGTGTGGCTGTGTGTGCTAAATGTTTGCTGACTCGCACTGTCACTGCTGCTTTCCACGGCTGACAGCGGATGATGATAAATGGCCACTGCCGCCAGTGGCAGAAGGCAGCACAGGCAGAAAATGGAGTCATTTATCATCCCACTGACAGGTGTCAGTCACATTGCCCGTCTCTGTGGAATTACATTTTTTTTTTTCGTGTGTGTGGTAGCTTTTAAATAAGTTGTTTTTAACCAATGCTCTTCCTCTTTTATCCCCTGTCCTCGTGCCTCTCCGCAAAGGAAGGCAATTGAATTGCATGAAAATGTCAGAGTGCGGTATGTGTATAATGTCAGGGATTGATCGAAAAAGAGGAAATAAATACAAGGTTCGGGAGAAGCAGGTAGAGGAGGAGGGAGGGTGTAGGTTTGAACAAGACTGCTTTGGCACACCTTGACCCCCAGTAAACCTATTGAAATTAAATTACTGCTCCCACAGAAGAGAGTGCAAGAGTATGGCTTAACGTGGGGGTGCTTTGGTTGGGTTGAATTATGTCTACTACCAATAATAATGATAATATGTATTATTAAAGATCTGGTCATTTCATCCCTTCTCCATTTTGTATGTGACTTTTATAGCTAGGATGGAAATGGAACCATCTGCCACAGGACATTGCATCAATTTGAAAGGCAGGAATATTTCAAAGCTGCTGTGACAACTTCAGATTTTATGTAATTTTCTATTGTCTACTTATTTTATGCTGTGGTCTACCAACAACAGTCAGTTTGATAAATTGTCAACAGGACCAAATTAGACCAGCGCCAAATTGCATGGATTGACAGATAATATTCAGAAACTAATAGAATTTTTAATTAGCATGGACTTGAGAATTGTGGACTATTTATCTCCACAATTAGTCAGAAATACTTAACTACATTTAAAACCAAATATTATATTCCTGGCAGATTTAGGTTTAAAGTAAAATTTTAATTTGATCAAGATGTGAGATAGTAGAGAAAGTACATATGAGTCTTCACACTATGGGTAATGTTAGTGGCCCAGCCAAAGTCCTCACATTACCAAGCTAGAGAATATGTGGACTCAACAATGACTAAAGATGAGGGGGATGGTAAGGAGACCTTCCAATTAAAAAAATAGTTGGAAAAAAAAAACTGGAGCTTAATACCAAAGATAATTTATCCACCAGTGGAAAAAATATCAAAAAGCTGGTGCAAAACCATAGGTGCTGAGTAATTCTTGACATGCAAATATTAAATAAATTGGTTGCTGATGGGTAAGTTGTCCCATTGCCCCATACATTAACTTGGACTTATTTCTATTGTGGCAGAAACGAACTAAAAGAACAATGTCAAGACATCATGTGCCAGATGTTATGGAGAGATACTACCAAAGGTATTCTTTTACACATTTCAGTTGATTCGAAGCCTTCCTTTCCTATTTTTGTTTCTGCTGTTTGCGATTACTTTATTTTTTTTCTCTCTCCTAATTGTGGGTTTATCTTTATCCAGACATTCTATGACTGAGAAAGGATCTGGCCAAAGTTACATGCAGGATCATGAGCCAACCAAACAAATTGCTACTCTGAATCCATTCCCTGCCTTTACTTGCACCTGCTAAGCCACAGCTCTGTTTTCACTGTCATATTAAGAACAGAGAAAAAAACATTAGACATTTGCCTTACGCAGGCTTATGATGGGATGATTATGTGTAATTCAATGAATGTGGCTAAATTGAAAAAACAACAAAAAAGTCTGCAACAGGAAAAGCCTCTTTGCATATTGCAATTAGCCTTTTATCTAGCTTATTAAGCCATTGTTCTGGAAAAAATAAGCCTGGATAATGCACTTCTAATCCACTTACAGGAGCAAACCTCAGAGATCTTGGCGAGATCTGAGGGGAGTTTCTGTTTTAGCTGGCGAGGGAAAAAAGGCTTTCTGGGCGGCAGGGGTTAACTAACTATCAAATGCTTGTCTGGCTTGAAGGAAATTTGAAGCCCTCCAAGCAGTGCTGTTTTAACCGCACTGAGCCTGCCATATGCCACCCAGGGCAATGTCATCAGGGACATTAGCATGTCTTGGCTAGCCTGATCTAGCCCCCTCTACCCTGCTGTCTTTCTTTGTGAGCTGTGTTTTTCCCCCCTTTTTTAACCACTGCTGTTGTCCTTTTGTTATAATGAAGGTATCTGAATGAAACCAAGGTTCGCCCCACTGCTCCTGTCCTGCTGGAGTTGGCAAATGAGGTAACAACACTTAGTTTAACTTATTTACTCAAACTCAGTTAATACTCTTCGTATGAATGGATAAAGATGTCTTTGATTCAGTTTTTAGATTTTCTCCCTTGTCTGTTAGTCATTATCAAAATTGGGAAAATGGTTCTCTCCATTACCAATTATCTAATGTAATTAGCTTCAAGCTCCATTAGGCAGATGTAAAAATAGTTTTTTGTTTTATTTTGTAATTTTCCAAATTGCAGTTCACGCAGAGGTGCCACAAAGTGCGGACAGGTGAGGAAAAGGGTCAGCGGTTCATTCCTCCCTTTATCATGTAGTTGTTTACTTTAGAAGCTCAGAGTATTGTTAGTTATTTGTATGATAGATGTGGGATAGGCTTTTACTTAGGCTATATAATTTATTTTTTACTTTGTCCCTTAGGAGAGATTAGTATTCTAAGTAGCCTTTTATTCTATATTTCTGCACTGGAGTGTTGTTGGGAAAAGGATTAAGGTTGTTGCAACAGTTGCAGATTTTGGTCAATGTGTTACTAAAGAAGAAGAAGAAGAATTAAACACTTTATGCATTTTTAATTTTTAATTCTTACATTTATGATTGTATCAATGTGTACCAATGTTTGAAAGATTTTGTAGCTTAAAATGCTAAAATTTTTATCACAGCATTGCCGCTTGTACACATTTTGCTACACACTTTCTTCCAGCTGGCTTGAAGAAAGCTATTTTCCTGTCTTTTAATTTTCAAATTTAAGTATTTGGTAGAAAATGGGGACAACCACATTTCTGGAAACTAATTTCTAATGGGTATCATTTTAAAGATAGCAGGGCAGCAAAAAGGTATGATATCCCAGTATGATATTCTGCACAATAAGCACCAAAAAACTTTTAAATTTAGTGTTTGTTAATTCTTTGTTTCGTTAAGTTGTTACGTTTTGTTTCACTATGAATAACTGTTGGCTTTGTGTTTTTGATTAAAGCAGCCACTTTATGTTATACAAGGTTATTTTTAAATGGTCTTTTACGGAATTTTAATAGGGCCAGAATATGAGAAACTCGTAAAAGCACTTGCCTAAATTAAATGTACGTTTGCTTTTTCAGTCTTCTCTTTTTTTGTATTGAAATAAATTATATAATTAATTTTATCATTTAAATTTATAACTCAATGTTATTAGTTCTTCCAACGTAGAGGTTTCTTGTTTTTAAAATCGGAGCTGAAAGTTAACAGCTATTAGTCTCTTTCTTCTTAATTGAAATATTATTTTTTTTCCTGGAAAGCACATAGATAGCAGTCTATGAACCATTTAACTGTCATTTTAATATGCTACTTAACATTTAAACCAAGCACTCATACCCTCCCAGACTGCTAATTGATGTAGTTTCATGTCTTTATGAGATAATATATCTTCAAAAGAGGAAAAAGATTAACTGAGATGAAAGCTATTTATGGGTATTTTGTCCCCAGAAGAGAGTCTATGAATAAGGGAATCTTAACTCACTGTTTTTCAAGTTTTATGGGGTTCTTTATGCAAATGTTAGACATAGGCTCTAGTACAGGTGCGGTCGTGGAGCACTTTATGTGACAGCCATTAGCTTTTTTGGATAAATGATGAGAGTATTATTTAACTATCATTATTTTGTTTGCTGGATTCTTGGGTTCTGTGAATCTTATTCACATGTTAAACTCCTAAGCTGGAGAATACTGGCTTGAGAATGGAGATGGACTTGTGATTAATATGAAAATTAAGGAGATGCAAGTACCTGAACTAATCAGGTGGCACTTATTCAGGCTGAACCGGCAGAAGTAATGCTGCCATTTTTCATGTGTCAGTTTCCTAGAATCTGCAACTTTCTTGTTATCCAACGGTGTGAGGGGACAGGAGGCCAATAAATGTTAAAAGGAAGAAAGGCTGGTGAGAAGCAAAGCAGAGATGAAGATGATCAAAATAACATGAGAACTGAAAAAGGGCTACTGCAGTTTAGGGTGGCAAACACAGAGGCAGTAAAATTATCAGGGGACCTAATAAAGACGCAAAGCCACACCCTAATTATAACAGACATGTTAGGAATTTTTACAAGCTCCTATCTTCTTGCAATATTATGGAAATGTTAACAAATGCCATAGTGGGTATAAAGACATTGTTTAGACAGAAGGATTTCTGCCGCTAGCATTATCATAATGCAACTGAGAAAAGATGAAACACTCTGTTCACTGCAGCAAGCTGAGTGCAAATTCACTTTTGGTCTCCAATTATGCTAACAAGAGGAAAAATGTTCAGTGGCTGTAAGAATGTTGCTTTATAACAAGCTGGTCTCCAAGCAGTGTTTTAATTCCCTCCACACTGGGGAGACTGAATGTGTTCGTACTCGTATGTACTCTATACAATGTTTTAAATAAAGGTCAACTGCAGCTTAAGGGAAGCCAACATCTCTATTTCATATATATGTGTTGTTTTATTCATTCATTCAACTATATTTGTCTAATTAAGTTTGCCTTAACAACAGGCTTCTTTGTTGTGAACCGATCACTGCAATGATAATGTTTGAAATTTGATGGAATGCAGTGTGCAGATAAAAATATGGTCTGGTAGAGACCTTCAGCATCAATCATTAGTGTTCTCCTACCTGTCAGGGCTTCTCATCACTCAAACCAAAACACCACTCACCTATAAGGTGTCTTCATGTTCAAAGAGTGCTAGAGTCATAGGTTTTATTCTTCCTATTAGGGACTCAATTCGCATTGTCCCTGAGGTGTGTCCTATTAGTTGCTGCTGTTTTGCCTCGGTGATCATTCTATGATTAAAGCTCTCTGTTGTTTTTCTTGCCTGGATGTAGCATGTGCGCCTTTTTCTTTACAAGATGAGAGACTGGGAATGTGTCTTTGACAGAGGCTAAGGCGATTCAGGCAGCTGCCTCGGCTGTCTAACAGTCAAGTTGCTGTTCTTTTTCGAAAGGTTATTGTAAAGCCAGGGTTTCAAAAACCAGATTGCAAGGGGATTGTCAAAAGTTAGGTCAAAGGTTAGCAATACAATAATACAATTTAGAGCCATTAAGATCATTATAATGTATGACATCACTAAAACACAGACAGCTGGTGTCAGTTCAGCGCTGAAATTTTTAACCTCTTTGAAAAAACCTTGCACTTCAGAATGTGTGTGACTTTGATGTTTTTCACATAAACCAGATCTTCATTGAGGTTTAACAGTTTCTTCAAAGTGGCTCGCAAAAGTATTCATACCCCCTTAACATTTTTATGTTGTGACAAATTTTAGTTTTTTTTATTTGGGCTGTGTGTGATATACCAACACAAATGAGACCTTCAGAAGTCATCTAACAACTACAGTAAATGAAGTTAATTTCTGTGTAACCTAATTTCAGTATCAATCCATCTGTACTGGGAAGGCCTTAGAGGTTTGTTGGAGAACGCACAAACGACATTATGAAAAAACTTGGTATTGATTTGGGTCAAAGCATAAACATGTTTTAGACTTACCCCAAGTCTTGATTAATAAATGATTTGTAATCAGTGACATGACTTGAAACTGGTAGACATGAGAACATAAACTATTTTTGTTAGGAATGGGCAAAAATGTCAATGTCTAGATGTGCAAAGCTGGTGAAGACCTACATCAAATCCAAATTCACGCCACATTTTTAAGGTTTTTATTTAAAATAAAAACCATTGTTTTCTCTCAACTTTGTGTTGGGCTGTCCATAGAAAATTCCAATATAAAACACTTAACGTTTTTATATGTAATTTGGTAAAATGAGAACAAGTTGAAGGTGTATGATGAGATGCTTTTTGCCTTTATTTTAAAGTAGTAATAACTCAACTTTGAGACCATAAACTAATTCTTTTCCATTTTTTTTCTTGCTGTGCAATTTGTCCAAAGGTGGATCTGTCTCCTGCTCTTATGGCTCGTATTATCCTGGATCGGTTCCTTAAGGACATGGACGGCGAAATGCGTGAGTAACACTTTTCCCATTTGTCACTCCGGCAATCTTCTGTCTAGTCTTGATTGTAGGACTTTGTCTGTTGAACCTCTCTTCATTTAAATCAGAGGTGCAGTCTATCAGCCGTATATTCAGTCTGTCCAACTCTAATAAGAGATGGACAACATTTAGTGGTGGCCGTGTCCCAGGGCACACGAATGGCAGTTAAGTCTTTGGAGAATCACTCTGCTTCCCACTGCCGGGTGGATTAATACTTCCTCGCCTCATCTGTGTTATTTTTAACACTTCTGAATTATTTCTCCGTTCACCTTAATCTCCTATTGCAGTGGTTCCCAAAGATTTTCTTCTGGGCCCTCTATGGATTACAATAAAATCCCCCCCCCAAAAAGAAAAAAAAAAATCAACTGGTCACAAAATATGTATATAGGTTTATGTCTGCTTGAACGATGTGTTCAAGCAGACATAAACCTATATACATATTTTGTTTTCAAACTCCACTGAAGTTTATTTCACACTTCTGGTTGCAACAAAACACACTACAAACCAGCTTTACAGTGAAACACTTTTTGTGTAACCGTTTTTTTTTTTTCATTCATCCATGCTGCTTCCCGCGCCCCCCCTGCAATGGCAATGGCACCCACTTTGGGAACCACTGTCCTATTGCATCCTTTTATTCTGGACCGTCTCTTTCCTTTTTCTGGATCTACTGCTGTGTGCCTAGGAAATTGAGTTAAAGAAAACTGTGACTGAAAAAGCAAACTGTTGCCCGCCAGTGCTGATGGAGCACCACAGGAGAGCGGAACTCCAGAAGTGAATGTTTTTGTTGAACTTGTGGAAGAGAATTTCCAGAAATGTGTATAAAGATGTAAAGTTTGTTCATCTCCTTGATAGTTGTTTTTGCTGCTTTTCTCTAATTTTTCTCTAATAAAAATGAAACCTTTTTCCTGTTCTCCTTTTTTTTAGTAACTTAAAAAGATGATGTCGATATAGTTTCTTATTGTTTCGGTTTTTCCGTCAACTAGCTGCATTTGTCAGCTGGGCAGTCAATACTTTTGAGAGAATCGCATGATGTCAAAAAAAGACGTGCTTCCAATTTAAATCAAGAAAGAGATTAAACTGGATGTGTGTTATTTTCAACTTCACCGCAGCACAGCCATTTGTCAAAGTCAAAGATGTGATTGCTTTGGACCCGATGTTATCCACTGCCTGTCAAAATACCAGTCTGAGCAGCTTGTAGAACAGGGCATTCATCCAGGAGAGCTAGTCACCGCACATAATAGCATTCTGCATCAGTCCATCTCCATATTGTAAAAGCATACTTTAATTGCTGAGGATGATGGAGCTTATAAAACATCTTGGATGGTAGCTTATTTATAGACATACAGTGTTTAGCAAAAGTATCCAAACCTGTCTTTTGGAGTAACCGCAACTTACAGAAATTTTATTTGGAGTTTTGTTTTTTGTAATGGGGGGCGGGGGGGGTGAATAATATTCAATAAAATCTGTAAAAATCTGACAAGTTTTAATACATCTAAATAAAATGTAGAACAATCAAATTTCCCTTCAGTTGTTACCTAAAAATAAATGGAGTGTAAATGTTTGTAGCTTAATTTAATTGGGTAAAGAGGTTTATTGTGTTAATCTACAGAACGAAATCCCATGATTTGAACATTATGTGGAGTGTTGCTTAAGCAGTACTCAAAAATGGAAAGAGTATGCAAAACTACTACATATTTCAAAAGACTTTCTGCTGCCGTTGTCATTAATGCTTGTTGTGTTGACTTGAATACAAATGCATGCCATACTTTTTAAATCTGTTAAAGATGTTGAAAACAATGTACTTTTTTCTTTTTTACTTGACAATTATAAACATTTATGTTGATTTATCACATAAAGTCCCAATACACACTGTAAAAGTTTGTGGTTGGAATATGAAGAAATGTAAAACTCACTTTCTGCAGGTTATAAATGAGCATCTCTTGTAGGACTAGATGGTTGTCAAACAGTATATACTTTTTAATTAGTTTATGCTACATACTTTGTCATCTGTTATTATTGCTTAGAACGTAGATATGGACGATTTGGAAAAGTTTATATTTTCATGTCATCCTTTTCCCAGTTGCCTTCTTTAACCCAGTGTCTATACAGGAGGGGGTTCTGTTTTGACTGAGTTTCACTGCAGTCTCCCTTTGACCCACTCGGCCTTTCCACATGAATTGCTTCCCACATAGGCTGCGGCCAAATCGTTGAATTTCCCTCTGAGTATATTAGGCCCCAGTAATGTGTTTCCACCATGAAACAATGCAAGGATAATTGTCTTTGCTGGCGATTAGCTAACAGGTTGGTTCAGTGCTATTGGCAGGCATATCTGTCATGCCCCCTCCAGTCCCAGACTGCATTTCACCGTGCATATGTTTGTGTTTGTTGCGTTTTAGTGGAAGTCTGCAGGGAGGGCAGGCAGGCTCACTGCAAAGATCAATAGACTTCTATATAAGGGACATTACCCCCGACTGGGTGAGTGGCTTGCCTTTGCCTAGCACCGTTGTTGTTTTTATTCCCTTACTCTTTTCTCTTGCATTTAAGAGAAACAGGAATGGGACCTCTGGGACTATAGAATATATGTACAATCACCAGCAGTGGATCAATAGAGAGTTTTAAATTGTTTTCTGTACCGTCCTTGTTTTGTTTTTGCTTGCTGGCTGCTGCCGCACCCCCTCCTTTCCCTCCTGCCTAGTAGCTGCAGATGCCACCACACCTCAACATGATGACACCACCAACAATCTGCCTCTCCTTCTCCTCGCAGCTTAAATATCGGAAAGGGCATCAGTCAAGCAGAATGAAAGTCTATCTGATGGCGCTTGTGACTGAATCAATATATTCAAAACAGATTTATCGTGTATTGAATATAATATCAGCATCCATAATGTTTTTGGCTCATGAAAATGGACTGGACACCTGGGCTAAGAAAGGTCATGTGCACTCAGTCGAGAAAATCTTAGTGAATGGGTGAAAACTCCTCTTGGGGTTGGGTTGTTTTTATGCAAAACATTTGGGGAATAAATTGATGGAGCTTCAACTTTATTTAATTCTTTAAAGTAAATTAGATCAGCAATGATTGCGACATTATTTCATTCTGATTTTGGGAATTAAAACAATTTGATTGTGTTTATAGTTTAACAGGTTAAAATGTGCAGAGCATCATAGTTCAGTTCGAAGTGAGCAAAATACGCAATGTTTTATTTAAAATTGATGTTTTTATTGCCATTTTAAATAATTTTTAATACTACATTTGTATCATGTTAGACTCAATTGAACAATGTGAAGTAAAAATCTTAACTAAAGGAAATAATATTGGCTCTATGGGTAGACTGTAGTCTAGAATTAATGGTTAACCAAAAATGTAGGTCATAACTCATCATCCGGTGACAACTTTGACATTTGAATAACCCATAAAATGCTCTGTGTTGTTACTTCTGCTATTTTTATCATCAGTTCTATGAGACACAAACAAATGACAAATTTATACTTCACAATATCATCAAACATTGTCATTTTTGTGTATGGCTTAAACGAACAGTAGCACTACCAAATGTATGTTGTGAAGAAGCATAGCATACATGAATAACTTTCAGAGCAATATTTATGAGGGTTTACACTGTGTGAACTGATAGTGTTTTTGGCCAGAAAGAATACATTTTAATATTTTTATCATCAGTTGTGTTGTCATAGTAATAAATATCAGGATATATTGTGGTACAATTTTAATAATATATTTAGGTATAGGAATATAATAAGTAAACCATTAAGCAGAATGATGACAGAAAATCTTTTCAACATTATGATCTTTATATCTTGTCTCAGCTTACTTTGTTTTGTGTAACAAAAATACCCCATCAACCACATTATTGACATTGTATTTCTGCATTTGTAGAAACCCTTAAGTCACCAGCAGACAAACTGGGGGAGCTCATGCTCTCCTTTTTTCCCTCCTGCTATCTTTCCATCTTTCTTTCTATTCCTTTTTTGACAGGAGCTGATGTGCCTTTGGATTTAGACTTTTTTTTTTCTTTTTTTTGAGGAGGCAATTTTGCGAGCTATTTGACCTTTTCCATTTTCCCAAGGCCCAGTTCCAGATTAGATTGCTACTCCATGTTTTGTAACTATGTGATTCGGCTGCCTTTAAGATTTATTGTCACATTCCTTTACAGAAGCCTTGTACGCAGCATTATAAATGTCCCGTGTTTGATGTTAACACTGTGAGAATGTTAGTGTCTGCCATGATCTTTTTAGTTCCTTGACAGAATTCATAATGGCTCCAGTGTTTTGCTGATAAAAACACACCGAGTACTGAATATTGCACACCCGCTTTATCCAGTAAAAATCTCTTAGCGTTCACCATGATTGTTATTGTTCTTCGAGTGCACCTCTCCTTTCTTCTCTCTCGCACTCCTCCGCTGTGGGGAGCTGGTGTTTGTGTAATTGCAGCCTTTTTTCAAATAATGAGAGCAAGGGCTCTTCATTAGTGAGAATGGGAAGCGGTCGGCACAAATGCAACTCTGTGTGGATGCGCTCGTGTGTGAGCGAGGGAGGTAAGCAGCACCATGGCACTTCACTTGACAAGTATACTAATTACTCCTTTTCAGTATAGGAGCTCCAGTCAGCCTTTGCCACAGTCTAATGGCCTGACCTGGGAAGCCTCTCTTCTTTTCACAGCCTCCCCAGGTCTAATATTACTACAACTGCACACGCGCGCACACACATACATTGAAAAGTAAAGTTTCATCTCACTGCTATCAAGCAGAATCAGGTGGAAGGAGATCAGTTCTGCCCCAGTAACCTCTTCAGGGACTGGGTTCCTCCTGTACAGGAGAATACTACCTCATATTATCATCTAACACCCACACACCACCAGTTAAAAAAAAATAAAAAGCATGTTTTTTTTCCTCCTTCCTGCGCATCTCTGACTCTCTTCCTCCTTCCAATCTTCAGGGCTTTTTTTCAGTGCAGGAGGATAAATTTAAAAGGAGTAAATTGGAAAATCAAATGAGGGCTTTAGGCAGCCGCAGAGATTTGCGGAGCTGTCGGCCAGCGTTGGAGAGCCTCATCCATCATGTCCCACAAGTAGTCAATTCCTCTAGTATCTGTAAATGTTTTCAGATATTAGCCAATTTATATGCTCCGAGATTCATCATGGAAAATCAGCTTCAGCGGCGCACATTATCAGAACCTGTCTCTCCCCTTGCTCCATGAAGTTTGATGAACGAGCGCCCCTCCACAGCTCAGTGGGTTGTGCTTGGAGGGGGCTGGAAGGAGGGAGAGGGGGGAATATAACGAACATGGGTAGCTGCCCCCCACCCACCCCGCCCGACGGAAAGAAGTGGGTTTTTTAATTAATAAACAAACTTCCAGAGGAGCTCATCAGTGTCGAGGGCAATAAGAACTGCCATCCGTTACTGTTTATCAGGGTCCTCCCTCAACAAATGTTGCTATTTAATGAGGTTTCCCTATGTTTCATTATTTATTTATTTTTAGATTTCCAGATAATGACTTTCTCCAGAAAAGAAGTTTGCACATAAGTAGTCTGTGAAATCTAACATCATTGTTGTGTGACTCTTACCTTGCAGTGTGTGGCTTATCTTGCTTTGGAGTTGCATATGACAACAGACTTGTGATTTGTTTACACTGGTTGTTTTCTTTAGCAAATCCCAATGGAGGCGTAGCATTTCACATCTATTATTCTCCTCTCCTCTGTTCTTTTCCTGCTCAGATGTTGACGGTGTGATACCGTGCCTTAGTAAGAATTTATACCAACATGGGACAATTACAGTAAATTTGGTGAATGTTTACAAGGTGCAAAGTTGTGCTGCAGGGCTTTGTTCTCTGTGCCTGGTGTTCCTGAGATTATCCTTTTCTTATTTTCCTGCACATTTTTTATGCACATGTTTGAAAAGGAATGAGTGTGTGTGTGTGTATATATAGTAGTAGAGAGGAGCTCCGGGTGTCATGGAGGTGTGCCGCTGTGCGAGGCGGGGGCGTCTTTAATAAATGTATGCTGATGTCGGAGGCTGCAACGATGCGAAGGATGCGAAGGGCCCTGTTGTTATTTACTGCTGTGTTTGTGCGCAGCAGCAAATCCCCGGCCTGCAAATGGCATTACAGCCTGTGATGAATGAGCATTAGGGTAAACTCATTTTAAAAGCATCCTGATTTATTAGCAGCCTGGCCTTCCATTTTCATCAGGTCAATGCTTGGCTGAAATTCCACAATGTCAGCGCCAAGGTCACTTATTAATTGCTATTTTTAACCCCGTCGCTCAAAAAAAAAAAGAAAAAAAAAGAGTTACGAATCACTTATTGTGGCCATCAATGAAAAATACCAAAGAGCTATAAAGACACGAGATCTAGAAGTCTAGTTGTAGATGTGTGTAGGCGTTATGTGAGAGACCAAAATGTGGCGGTGGTCAACCTCCAATTATGAGTGCTGGTAAGACAAGAGCTGTAATGGCCTAGGTTTGCCTTCAGGGAGGTTTATTACACGCTACTGTTTTGCAGAAGCAGCGTCAAATCTATAAAACGACCATTAGGAAGAGGGGGAAAAAAATCAATCAAAATGCCATTAAAGTGGAATAAGTTGCCAATATTGCTGATGTGGTTGCAGGTCCTTTGATTTTCCTTCAGATTATTAGGCACAGTCGAGTAGTGACTTTGTTAAGGGAAACCAGTGTTGTTGGGGAGTAATATGTCTCCTAGCTTCATAAAGTTTGCTGCCTCATATTTCCCACGTTATTGATTATCCATTATCATTTGTCAAGAGGTGTCCTAACTCAAGGGGAAAATATAACCCTCTTTTTTCACCGCGGCCTGCACTGCACACGAGCGCGGTATGGATCTGAGTGTGAAGGTACCAATCTCTGAGAAAAATGAGCAGCGAAATAAAGCACAGCCCCTGTGCCTTGCAGCTCTAAGAGGGGACTGTGGGGCTATGAGGTGGGTTGGTGGAGCATCGTGGCTGGAAGAGATAGAAAACAGGTTGCAATAGGAAGAAAAAAAAAAGATAAAGCTTTGGCAGGAAAATGGAGAGACAAAGACTCAGATGAAACAGAAGAGAGATGTGCTAAATAGGCTTTGTTCTCATTCCTCCCTCCATACTTTTTATTTGAAGGAAGGGATCACATCTGTCTTTGTTCACTCTGTGGGGGGTGCTAACGATACACCCAGCTCACCAGTCAAAACGATGCACGGTTTTGAACTCATGAGAACAAGATGAGGCTTTAGCAATAATTTGGGTAAAATTAAGAACCTACTTTTTGGGGGAGCCCAGAGGTTACAAGATCTAACAGTTTCAAGGAATATGTAATGTGTGTAGAATATTCTAGCCACGGTTATGCTCTTATATTAGAGATGGCTATCGTATTACTTATAATCACAGTGGGAAATATATTGTAAGAACTAATCATCCTGTGTCTATAACAATTAACTTCAATAGAATATGTTTGCAAACTCACCCAAAAAACTTATGGTAAGTCTGGGATTGTTACCTGTCCTGATCAAACTTCCTCATTACTTAGATAAATGTTAAAATAAAGTATGATAGAACGTAGCTACTGTGCATTGTTTAGCAGCACAGTTGCACAACTGAACATAAATGGTGTCATGAAGTAGACTTTTTGATGATCGATGAGGTTTTTATTTTGTTTTGTTGTTTTAGTGTAAGTAGTGATGGATTTGTTTTGCCAATAATTTGGCAATGATAAATTAGTTTTTATCATCGCTTTTGTTGTAATCACAACAAATGGCACAACATAAATAAAAAAAAAAATCCTTATTGTGCAGCTCTGTCATATACTGGGTATTTTTTGTGTCTTACTATTAAGGTATTTGGTCAATCAAATACCTTAATAGTATTTGATTAGTCAAATACTATTAAGTATTTGATTTTATACTATCAAATGTACTATCAGATTTTAGAGTAGAGAGGACTAGATTAAATTCAGACTCAATAAAACAGCTAAATGGCCTATTAAACTGGAAACTATGAAACAGATGGCGACTGTAGCCTTGTTAGTAGGTAACAGTTGGCCAGTCTTGGTATCGTCACTCTGCTTAGAAATGATTTGTATGGCATATATGATGCCATACAAATGAGTCAAAAGTGGTTGAGGCTTCTTCACTGCTCACTGCCAAATGCTCACAGCCAGCTAGCAGCAAAATCTTTAGTTGATGTTAGATTGATTTCCTGTTTGACTTCAAAATAAGAGTCTCAAACATAGGTACAAGCTGTCAAGCTTAAAGCAATCGCCTTCATATGTAGGGATCATAATAAAAGTTGAGATTTACTTAAAAAAAAAAATAGTGTGACACCATTTGGATAGCAGTTTACAAAAAATGACTTGCTATGACCCCCTGTTCATTTGTCGTAAAAACTGATGGCAAAAATGACTTGACATTGGTTAGTTATGTACCATTTTTTATTTATTTTTTAGCACACTAAATAATTATACAATTTACTTCTTTTTTACCATAACATTTTAAGCGCATTTATGGTGTTTTCATTTCTCCGGCGGATCCGGAGAATCTCTACCGTACTGGTGCCTACACCATCCATGCCTGAAATGTGAATAGAAACATCCCATCACATTGTCTGCAATACTGCACATCTGTCAGATTCCTCCATAGATATATCACTGAAATGGCACGCCTCAGCCGTTTCGTCACACAATGATACAATCCATTTAATTCAAATCTTTTTAAGAAGTGATTTAAGGAATTTTTTAGCATTTGCTTCTAGCACCAAGTCAATCCAGCATGTTCTCTTTTCCTGATTTATAATGTTAGTCAAGCAAGAATGGGATGAAAGATGCAGAATACTGCACGTTCATAACAAAGATAAACTACATGAAGCGGCTGTGCTGTGGACTGAAACATTTATCTACGGAAAATCTGCATGAGCTTTCTAATAGACAAGGGGAGATATACGACACGAACTGTATACATTGTGTTCAGGCTGCTTTTGCAGTCTGTATTTGCACAGTGTGATGGAATATGGACTTTTTCTTTTCTCTACTTAAGGCAACAATGAGAGTTTTTCTTTTTCTTTTTTTTTTTGCCAGTGTATTTTGTGATGCAATAGATTGGATAAAGATGCAAAAATAATTTTTTCTTTGCTGATACAGATTTAAAGTTTTCTAACCAATTTTGTCAGATTTTGCTTTTTTTTTTTGTTTGTTTTGTGTTTTTTTGAATTTATAAGATGACAAATGTCCTGTTGATCCCTTGGGCATAGTTCGTAGTCCTTGGCAAATGAAGGATTTTAAAAATAATCACAATTTAAGATAGATCAAAAAATACATCAAAGTACATTTAGTTGATGCATGTGTTAATAGATTGAAAATGGTGGTAGTTTTGAATTTTCTTTGGCACTGCTGGCCTTGTTATTCATGGTGATCAGACAGGAATGTCAAAAGTTGAACCATGCACGACGAGGTCATGAAACGGTGGCCTTTGTAAATGGGACCTCTGCACAACCACTACATCACTCAGCTCCACTGAAGAAATCCGTTTTTGACAAAAAAAAATGTGTTGATTTCTGAGATATGACCTAAGGAAATTGAGATTTAGATCTCCGACCAATTCTTTGGTGCATCTCTAATGAAGAGTTATGTTTATTTTCTCCTAATTATCCTTCTCATCTTGATTTCAGCTTCCAAAACTGTTTTAAACAGCATGCTGAAGGAGCCGTCACTAATTCAGGACCACATTCTTGCAAATAACATCTACCAAGTAAGGATTGTACATTTCTCCAACAAATAATAATAAATTAGTTTTATTCATCTTAATTTAAAGAATACATATTTGTAATCTTTAAATTAAGTACATATATGTTTGTTGCCCCATTATTTAACCAACGCTTCGCTCATAAACCAGGAGGTTTTAAAGGATACTTCTGCACCTGCCTGACACATGCCATCAGTTGTTGATGTTTTCTGATGAAGTCACTTGGCAGCCAGCGGTCATATGTGCCAATCTGCCAGCATCTACTTTATTTTATTTTCCCTCTCTTCTCAGCACTGTATGGGCTTTCCTTACTTCCCTTATACCAGCACTTTTTTTTTTCTTTCTTTTGGTGTGTCGTAATATTTTTCCCCTCTTTTTCAGTGCACAATAAATGACTGCTGTTATGGACCGCTGGTAGACTGCATCAAACAGTATCCTATCCCATAAAATTTTAAGCTTGAAATTGACGAGGAGCTATTGAAAAGGGATGAGATGTGTCTGGCTTCACTTGACATAAAAGTTCTGCTTCGCAGAGTGAAGCGTTTCATCCTGTCTGCTATCCTACTCTCACCAATCCGAGGGCTCGAAGGCAATAGAGGGAAGACTAAGAGGAGTGGATAGGTTGATATAAATGCATCTTCATGTGAATTCAGGAGAGGAGACCGAATATTCTCTGATGCAAAAAAAAAAAAGTCAGAAATACCTATGTAAAGATATAAATTCGGAATATTTTTTGCTGTCCTTGGCAACACTGTAAACACCTGTGCCGACTAGCAGGACGCTGACTTTGCCCCTAGCGTAAGAGAGCCCAGATTTTTTGTGGGGAACCAGCTGGGTAGCACACCAAATATTTCCTGGGGGAGGAGACTTATTTGAATGATTGTAAATGTGTATGCATGTGTTGTTGTCTCTCTCCAGGCTTTCTTGAGTGCAGTGGTGCTCGGTTGTTCTGTTCACAGCCAGTCAAGCCTGTCCCGCGCCGCCCACCTCCTCTTCCTCCCCCTCTTTTTACCATTCTGTGGTCGTCCTCTCATTGTCAGCTCAAAATCTGCTACTCTGACGCGTAGTTCATAATCAACGCCCCACAGTTGTACGCATTCAAGGAATGCTAGCTATACATAACCATGAGAGGAAGAATTCTTTTATGCATGTGTGCATAACCTCTTTTTTGCTATGAAAGTGTAATCCTATTAGAAAATGCCTTTGTCCTTCTAAATAATAACTATTCATATGTGGCATTAGGCTAAACACAAGATTTTGCTCTGTGGCACAAACCGTTGCTCATTTTAATTCAAAATGGCATTTATTTAGAAATGCATTATTTAAAGTAGGTTCTGCAAAAATGCACAGAGGACATGCAGTGATCAATACACTCTATATTTTCTCAAAATAACATTTGTTTTGTTTTGTGCATTAAAGGAAAGCACTACCAAGTTTTCTTGAGAAAACACATTTAATTCACCTGAAACCCTGCTGATGGTCTTTGTTGTCCTGGTTGGAAGTGGCTTTCACTTTGCATTTTTCTTACCAGCTTTATAGCTGCTTAGTGAAGACAGTTTTTTTTTACCTTGTCGTATTACTTTGTGTTTTTTTTTGTTTTTTTTTCATTATGATGGTGAAATAAATTTCTTGCAACATAACACAAAGAAATACACAAAAAGTCTAATTTGGTAAGTTTGTGTTCAGCATTTTTTGCTATTCTCTTCGGTACTAAATAGAACATGGAAAGTGAATAAAGTATCTTTCTGTCTTTCTGAAAATAACTAATCTTATTAAGTAAATTTAAAAGACAACAATCATTGCAATGCAACACAAACTGTACCTGACCAATACTCTTCTTTTATTCAGATCAGTATGACCATCAGTGGTGTTGACTTGAGGAGAAACTCAAGTCAACAACTGGAGCTTGCCTATATAAACACGGCTTAATTTGACAAAATGCTGATGAGCTAGAAATGTGTAACTCTGTCTTAAATCGGCAAACTTATTTAGTATCATAAAATTATAGGCTGATTTGTTTAAGGAATGAAGTTATCAGATCTAACTTCTTTTAATTTTTTTATATTTAAGTAAAAATGCTTTTGTTGCTCTATGTTGAAATCCTTGACACTGTTCTCAGCGCTGTCGGCCAGGAGCACGAGGTGCTACTCCGTGACAAGCTGATGGAGAGAAACCTTTCTTTCCTGGGTGAGTCAGTTTTCCAACTTCTGATCACATTTTTAACTTTAGTTTTTCAGTTCTTGTCTTTGGGTAAACACTGTAATGTAGTTTATGGTATAACCTATGTCAAAATGTTCTTGATTTTTACACAATTAGTTGTCATGTTAGGTGGCTGGTAAATAAAAATCCAGAAAGCCATTGGTTCACTACTACAGTATAGTTCAATTTAAACAGAAAATGTTTTTGTCATCCATTTGACTGCCACAGTTTTGCCATTATTTTATGTGTAGACAAGTAAGTTGTAGCTCACCATTTTTGTTTTCTTGCAGAAAGCATTTTGTTGTTGTTTTGATCCCAAATTTGCTCTTAGTAAGTTGAATATTACCTGAATCTTTCTTTAAGGTGTGCTTCATCCAGGAACTGACATGTTTGGAAATTATTTTTAAATCTCTCTTAGCACAAGAGGGTCAAACAAACATCTTACCATAAAGAAGTAATTTCTTTGCAGAGGGGTTGATGAATGTTGACACAACTGTCTTACTCTCACTGTATTTTATAAGTAGTTAAAAAATGTAGAGTGGAATTTTCAACTCTCCCTCCCTCCCATCACTCCAAGGTCAGATAAATGATGAAACATAAGTCATTCCCTCCGTCATTGAGACCATATCATTTATTTGGAAAGCTGACCTTTCTCCAGGGCAGCACAGAGGACTGTTCTAACACAGAGTTCGAGGGGCATGGGGGCCAGCGAAACACCCTCACCCCCCATCTGATAAATGGATTGGAAATAAGCTCCCCAACAGCAGCGATGGCCCATTAATTTTAATCAAAGCTGATGTAAAAAGTTGATCACATCCACATGAGAATATCAACAGCTCAGTGTGTGTGAGTAGAGGTTCCAATCCTGTGACACACACACACACACACACACACACACACGTTTACAACTGCAGCACTGCATTCAGGGTGCCCCTCTGTACCACAGGCCTCTGGCAGCCCTTACTGACCTCTCTCGGCTATCTTCCTTCACCCTTGGCTGATGATGCTACCTTCTCGCCGCCACCCTCCATCTCTCCTCAATTCCTTTCCATGCCCCATTAGTTGAGCTTGGCTGGAGACAAAGAGGCAGGCCCTTGGAACTGAATGACCTGGTCAGCCTGAGATTTAATGGAGAAATCAGGTGTTGTAGATATAATGACCAAAGCACACCAGAAGTCAAGGACAATGGCTGCGGCTTGCACAGTCAGGGGTCAAGCTTACGGAGGGTGTAATGTCAAAGTCGTCCTCCTGCAGTATATTTTCTAGAGAAAAGCCAAACTGCAACCTGAAGGGAAAGGTTTGTAATTAAACATGACATGTTTTACTGCGAACACTGCAAATATGTGACATAACCCGATAATTGGTTTACTGAACTTCTTGTCCTCTGCTATAGTGTTTTCCGTTACTTTTATTATAGGAATTTTACAAGTATATTAATGAGAATGGTTTGGGATATTTTCATAAACATGGTTTGGAAACATACTTATAGTAGAAATTAAGGTAGGGATAGTGAATAGAAAATATATTTCAAATATATTTTCTATATTATGAAAATTGTTCATTTTATTTGTTGTAGATGAAAACCAGCTGAGAACTATGGGCTACGACAAAACACCAGATATCATCTTAGAGGTTCCTGTAGGTTAGTATTACAAAAACTGGTTTGCGAATTTCAGGTTTTTATTTGGTCAAAGTCATGCTTATTCAAATTAATGCTTGTGCACTTTACACACAAATTCTTGATTTGTTTTTTTAATTAAAAGGTGAATTTCCCTTTATTGTATTTACAGCAGACTGAATATTCATTCATTACACTTATTCATTTAGGTTTTAAATGAATAGATGAATTACTGAAATAAAGATTTTCCCTGCAATTGTAGCTTAACATCTCGCGCCTATTTTATTTTTTACTTTTGGATTCTTTTACGAATCAACATTTATTTGACAATCTAATCTGTTTTTATTTGAAAAGCTGTGGAAGGTCACATCATACATTGGATTGAGAGCAAAGCATCTTTCGGAGACGATCACAGCCATCGAACATATCTCAATGAGCAGTTCTGGAGCTACTGGAACAGGTCAGCCACCCCTTTTGTTTTATCTGAATAAAAGAGATGATTTGCTGCCATAATTTTCTCTGCTTCTTCTTTTCTATAACCACAAACCCACCACTAACTTTGCAGTGTTGTAAAAGCTGCTCATATCTCTATCCAACAACCCTCACCACTTCCTCCTTGGTATGGCCCACTTTTACCACAGAATTCCTCATGGTTCATCTGTGAATTGCAATGCTTCCACATCAACTCCTGTTATTAGAGCATTTTACAGCCTGAATGGTCTGTGAGTTCGATTGTTTTGCAGAAGGCAGACATTGTGTTGGAAGGAAAGCTAGGAAGTGGGTGATTAATGCATTACATCTGTTGTCATGAGAACTTTTGGACAGGAACAAGCTTTTGTGGTCTGACCGTTGTAGAAACTGAGGTGAGTTTCTGAATAAATTGCTGGAATGGTTATTTCATTCCTACTTGAAAAACTAAGATTGATATATATTCTTTTCCTCCTGTGAATATGTGCTGTCTAAAACAAGTGTAGAAACCATCAAAACTATTTATTTGGATTCTTATTACAAAGCTACAACAGCGGTATAAGTTGGATTTGTCAATCAGTTCCTTTCAAATGTGTTAGTATAGAAAAGAATATTTATTTAATATTCATGTCAGCTGTGTACAGAATGTCTTCCAAACGGATATAATGAGAGACTTGTGTAATAGCAAACAGACTCGTTGGAGTGGCTGTTCTCGTCCATGCCTTATTTGGCTCTGGGTTCCACTTCCTCACTCAAGCACTGATCCCAATCAGCTGTGATGGCCATCTGACATTTAGTGACATGGTGGTGGAGTGCCAGGAGGGGCCTTTCCTCGGCACTGTGTCCAAAAAGCGAACAGAGACGAGCTGTCTTTGTATGTTTTTGGCTCTTGTGTAGTTCCACATTAGGATCACATTTCTGGATGGATTAAGGGGAAAAAAAAAGTCTGACCAAAAAAACTGTTTAAGGACTTTCAAATGGGCTGAAAACTAGTGAGGTCAATATGAAGTGTGCTATTAAGCTGTGGGATTTAGCTAGTATGATATGTATTCTTCTTTGTTGTAGAAGCAATGAAAAATATTTTTTATTTTATTAAAGACAACACCTCACTCGTCTATCGTTACCATTTTGTCACTCCCTTCTTTCACTTTGTTCCTATAAAAAGAACATTTCATTCCCTTGTACTTGAACTATTGCGAAATAGTTTTTTCTTTCTTTTGAATGATTGTGACTAACGAGATTAGTCATAAAAATGTTTAAATCTCTTAATATTGTTTTAAAAACACTTTGTTTCACCCATATTTCTGTGTCTGTTGGTCATGCCTATTGTTTTCAGTAATCCCTATGAAATATGATGGATCATAACCACTTATGAAACCACAAGGTCATATAATCCCTTTTGTTTACAGTAGACCAGGAGTAAATTATGTAAAATTACTGTTGTTGATTGTCAAAGTGGAAATTAAGCGTTCCCCTGCCGCTTTGACTTCACAGGAGTTTTAATCATGAGTATCATTCGGGTATCATTAAGCTGTTTGGATGCAGGTGACAAGCTCAAGATCCTAATTAATGATTTTTTTTTGCCTTTTTTTGTTTCAAACTAGGAGTTGCATACAACTTGGGGTTTCAATAAGTTCAGATGTAAGACTCTAGCAATTCTGTAAATTCAACTTCAAAGAAACTTTTCTTTAAATTAAATAGACAGAAACTTTATGATGGAATGATTTTCAAAACAATCTATGTCTATAAGTCTTAAATATTGGCCTCAATGTATTTGTCATCTATATTGAAAGATATAAATGTCAATTTATATCCGACATAACTAGATATATACAATAGATCAAGACAATGTGTCTAGTTCTATTGTATTATGGAGCAGACTAAGTAGGTCCAGTTTTGTTCCTCAGTAGTAAATTAAACTACTTTGGGGACAACAAAGTAATGTCCCCTTTTTCAGAAGTCTTGTAACTTTTTTAAAATTATGCCTATTTTTTTTTTTGTTAATGTCAGGTTTTATAATCTTTGTGTGCATGTTTATATTGCGTTTTGAAAAATGAATGTGAAATAGCAATTATTTCTCAAACTGAAACACGGGCAATATTGGAGAGATTGGATTAATTCATTCTTCTAACCTCACCTCTTATTTGGTTTTAGTTTCTGAGAAAGATTTTGAAGGACAGACCCGTGGTTTATTTGTCCATTCCTTCATCCTTCAAGGTCTGATTTTAGACCTTGACTCTAAACTGCTTTTCTTTGTTATTGCCCTTGCAATCGCACACCACTCTTTGTAATTACCTCATTGCTCCTGATTGACATTTCCAGTGATTTGCTTATTTTTCATGAATTCCCTCTTTGCTTTAACTGAGCTGCTTCACCCACTGCTCGTGTTAATTGTTCTTCGGTTGCCCTCAAGCAAAGTATAGTCAGGACATGTTTTTGTAGACTGCAAGGAAAAAAAAAAAACACATAACTGATTTTCCCTCCAAAGCCCTCAACAACTGCATTTATCATCCAAGCAATAGTCTTGCCAACGCACTAACCCCATAATGAACCCCTCTTCAGTGGAGTGAGGGGTAATGACGCTTCACCTACAATGCTCCCAAGAAAAAAGAAAGAGGATGGAAAAATGGAGAGAAAAACAGCCTTGTGCAGACTCAGATGCTGCGTTCAGGCCCAGTGCCTGGATGAGATGGTGAAGCGGCAGCTATTGGTGTCTTCCAGCCATCAATCTTTAGCTGGTGGCATTCCAGAGCCGGCGAGCCCTCTGCTCTGACGGATGTTCATATAATTGAGTGATCCATCTCGCCCAACTATCAGAGTTGCATAAAAATTATTCACCTGCCTGTGAATATTAAACACATAATGAGCCTCTTGTGTGTTTTAGGAGAAGTGTGTAAGGTTAAACACAGCATGTAATGAAATATGTACTCCTGTGTGGCATCACCCTAACTGTTCTGTTTTGATTATGGTGGACTTGGTTATGGTTGGCACGGTTTGCAGTGGTTAAGCTTCGGCTCTGTACCCATCTTCATTGTTTTGCACACAATGTGAAGAGAGCATAAAATTACATTTTGAATCAAAATTATTTGTGTGACTTTTAATGGTCAAAATATTAGCTTTATGTTGTTATTTAATGATTACATATTTTATTCAACAGATTTAAGTGATTTTTGTAAATTTTGTTTGAAAAGCAATTTTTTTGTTTTTTTGTTGTTTTTTTTTCTTTCTTTTGCACAGTTGCAATTCTGTTTGTGTTGGAACAGAGAGGACTCTGCTGTTTCTATATTTGGTGAGAACTTCATTTGGGGAAAAATGCAGTGCAACCTGAAGTGCACAATGCTCTACAGACTGCACTATAATGTTGTTAGCACTGTGAGACTTGAAATTCTGTATGCATAATTCAGTGATGACTGTGTTGCATTGTGCAAAATTCAATGAGTTAATTCTGCTTTCTGTGCATTGCAATATCGTTCTAAGTTGCCACGTGCTTAATGCAGTGCACCCTGTTTTGTGGTCTGTATGAATACATATTTCTAACTACGATATACTATACCTTGGCAATAAGACAAGCCCTTAGATATTCAAACTATATAAAATTGCGATTACATAAAAAATGCAACCAGATCAAAATGAGTTTAGGTGCCAGTCCAGACCCTCACAATCCTAACCAACATAAATCAGCTATGCAATTCATGAAGTGCAAATGTGTCAGAATTGAAAATGTTAGCTCTCATAATGGAAGCTTGAAAAGGTTAGATCTGATAAAAAGCTGTCAGCTATCCACACAACATGATTTATAGCAAAATAATGGGCTGTATGCCTCATTTCTCTCTCACATGAAATGGGGGTCAAGACTTTTCTGCTGTACATGACCACTTTGAAATTTGCTGAGCTTTGTCTGCACATGGAGATGTGATGTTTTATTTTGGTCTTTTTGTTTGAAAGTTGCATCTTTTTAATATGTAACTTGTGCAACTGCAGCAGAAAATGTTCATGTTCATAAAGAACAAACTGATAATCTCCTCAGGAGTTCCGTGATACACTTTTCATGTATATAATGAAAGTAATCTACGATTACTGATGAAATAATGATTCTGAACCATTTTCTGATGGTTTTACAGCATCGCTAATCTGCTTCCTGACACACTAACAAATAGATTGATAGATGCGTGATTTATGTGATGTTTTACAATCACTGACACCACAGAAATTGTACATCTTATATTTTATCCCTGAATTTTTTTGCGGTTATATATTTAACATTATACTGAATGTTTTACTTCAGTCTCAGGATGAGACTTCAGTCTCAGAATGTCTGTTCGGTGTCTGTTTGAGGCACCAAATAAAGTTTTACATTTAAAATACTTTACGTTATAATTTTGCCTGGATATGCCTATCTGGGTTTTTATTTGTCATTTTCTTATAGTGATTACTTGAGAATTGTAGACCAACCTTAAAGTATCTGATTGTGGATCAATCTTTATGACTTCATAGTTTCTTCATAGTTGCAGACACCGGTCACATGTACTGTGCCTTGCATACTCTTTGAAGTGTCTTAACATGTTGTCATATCACAGCCACACAATCTCTATTAGATTTGGTTTGGGCTTTGAGTGGACCATTTAAGGCATTAAATGCCTTAAACTGTTGTAGCAGTGGTTGTATTTTGCTGTGTTGAGGGCTCTGTTTTGGAGCCTCTAAAGAGATTTTTCTTTCAGGATTGCTGCGTATGTAGTTACAGACCTCTTTCGTACAGTTCCTATCTATTTTTCTGTGTGTGCTGATGAAAAGGATCCCCACAGCGTGATGCTACAGCCATCATTTGGCATTATGCGGATGGTGTGTTTAATGTTTTGTTAGTTTTCCATCAGACATATTTGTTCGTGTAGGTCAAAAGCTTTCATTTTTCTCTCATCTAACTGGAACGTGTTCTCATACATGTTTGCTGCAAACAAGAGTTTTTCATTTAATTACTTTTTTATTGCCACTGTTTGTCACCAGATTAGTGGAGAGATTCTCCCAACTGAGCTGTGGATCTCCTCAGATCCTCTAGAGTTACAGGGCTCTGTTAATATCGCTGGGTGACCGTGTCTTGCTAGATTACCAGTTGTCATACTTTTGTTGCTATTTTTTCCCCCCTGACTAATTTGCAGTGTTCTGCGGTTTTTATGTTTGCTTACTAATTCTTCATAACAAACGTCTGAGGCCTTCACAGAACAGCTGGATTTAAAGTGAGAATAAATTACGCACAGGTGGACTCCATTTACTAATCATGTGACTTCTAAAAGCAAGTGGTTGCACTGGATTCAGTGGTAGCAGAGTGCAAGGAGTTGAATACAAATGCACATTACTTTTCATATTCTTATTTATTAAAACAAAAACAAAAAAAGTAATTTCCCTTTTATTTCACCATGAAATATTGTGTTGGTGTGTTACATAAATGTATTATCGAATACATTAAAGTTTGTATTTGCTGCGCGGCAAAGTTCAAATAATATGAATACTTTTACAAGGTACTTTGTAGTGAGCATATGTGCCTGTTGACTGTCATCTTGTGTAGGCCTGTGTCATAGAATAGAAGGATAAGAGTATTAACAGCCTCTGCAGCTGGCGCATCACTGAGCTAAAGCAGATACAGGATGTCACCTGAGAGTGGGTGCCCACAGGTCGTTGCTTTTGATGACACAATTTGGCTGGACATTACAGGCTGCTCCTGAAGACAGGTTCTGGCGCTTCTGTGGTGACAAAGTAACACCTCTAAGACCTGTGTTCCACCTCCCTTTACCTCAGGTCCCTGTCAGGATGTATACAACAGAGATGAGATGAAACGTAAATACCTCAGTAATGTTTCTCGATTACTTTTTATAAATGCAGGTCAGGTGACTTGATTTATGTGTTTGTTTTAAAATATTCGTCATTCAGTTTTCCTGAGTTAAGGTAGAGAAGTGACATTGCCTTTTTCCTGTATATAATAAATGGTGCCCCATGCAGTGCAGGAGCGTGGCCTCTCTTATTGTTTCCTTTGTTATGACATCCTCCTGTAGAATATTCCTCCGCTAGAAAAATAGCTACACTGTGGTGACTCCTCAAGGGCTTTGCAAGTGTTTGTTTTAGGGCACAGCAGCACACAAAAGTGCAATGCCGGCCCCCAAAGCCCAAGCAAAGTGGAATATTAATGGCAAATGACAAGTCGGCTCTGATGCTTCAAGGATTTCATGCTTTTAAGGGTGTGCGTCTTGGCGCATTGTTTAAGGCGTCTGGGGTGTAATCGTCACTAGCAGGGCTGTAGCAGCCTGAGGATTTAGCTCAGGTTAAGCCTCCGTGTCTGCTGTTTATTTTAGTCGGATTGTTTATGCGCATTATCCAAATTTGTCATTTATCGCCGAGCGTAAGAGCTGCTGTGACATGGCCGCCGTGTGTATGAACGAGGAGCGGGAACGGCAGCAGCATATACTCCTCCCCCTGTCTCTGCATTGCCACTGACACTCGGAGATGGAGAGGAGAGCCTCGAGTAAAATGAGGTGTGAGCATGTCTACTCCATAAATTCCTGTTTTGCTATGGAACTTTTTTAAGATGAACGTGCATTTTTTTGTCAGCTTTCACAATGTATGTCGTCACAGTTGCAAAGACACTTTTTTTCACCCTCAGTTTCTCTATCTTGCTGTCTCTTCCCCCTTTTTTTCTCTACATTGACCTTCTGGGTTTTATTTGAGCAAGAAGTCAGCAGCATTTATCAAAAGGATACCGAAAAGAGGCCAAGACACATGCAGACATTTTGTAGTGGTCACTCCAACAGATGAATCACAAAAGGGATTGCAGTCTACATTAACTTGATATTAAACTTAAACCAGTATTTTCTGTACTTGGAGTTAAATACACTCACCGATCACTTTATAAGCTACGCGCTGCTATAACCAAGTATGACCACTTTTCCTTTAGCACTGCCTTCATTCTTCATGGACTAGATTCAACTGAATTTCAGAAATACTCGCTGAAACAAGTTCATATTGATGTCCTAGAATCATGTCTTTGCTGCAGATTTGTTTCTTGCATGTCAATGATCTGGCTCCTGTTTTAATACATCCAAAAGCTGCGTTGAATTGAGATCTTTGCAGTTATTAAAGAACAGTGACACAGTGTCATAAAGGAAGTCATAAAGGTATGGATATGGTCAGCAATCATACTAAGTAGCCAAAAGCATACTTAGAAAATGTCCCCTATATTCCATTTCACCATCACCAGCCAGAAATGTGGATTCAAGGCAGGAATGATCAACTCTTTCATGTACTTTATGCCAAACTGTGACCCGGTGTGGTCATCAGCAGCTGTAGCTCATCAGCTTCCACTACTTTTGGCTTTCTGTCATCTCAAAGCAGTCTCCTCTGACATGTTTTGCCACATGACTCTCAATGTTCAGTTTGACTTAAACTTTTAGTGTCCTTTAAATTTTATTTCCAGTAATGATATTTGTCTTTTTTAGTTTATTTTTAAGCTCTATTTTTGTTGATGACAGAAAAGAGCTGTAATTTTATATATTACGTTCTCATTTATCCACCTTGTGGTTCAGGTATGTATTGAATGTTTTATGAACTTATTTATCTGCCTCTGTTTCCTCAATACACATATAATTGCATTTTCTTGTCAATTCTTAAACATTTTTTGTTGCTTAAGAATACTTTTGTTGTTTTTGTTTTTAACTTCTCTTATGACTGCATGAAAATTCTTGATATTTAAAATCTGATTGAACAAAAAGTGTTCTGAAAGAACAACGAAACTGAATTAAAGCAAGATAGTTCTAAAATTTGGTTCAAGAAATCACATTTTAATATAGAAGGAAAGTGTGCATTTTGAAGGAATCCATGTGTTTTTTTACATGTGAATTTTACACTTTTGAGGAAATTACTGCTAAAAACATGCTGGTTATATTCAAAGTTGTTTGGTCTAAGTCTTTTAAATATTGCATGTACTACTACATGCTGCACTTCAATGACTGTGTCTCCGTTTTTAGGTATGAAAGCAGTAAGTGTTCGTTCTTATTTTAAGCACAAAAATAAATAAAATATTTCACAGGGTGACAATCAGGGAAACAATGCTTCATATTTCTGCCTTTGTGTTTAACGAGCAGCTCTGTGTGGACCAGATAATGTGCTCGTACTCATGGTCTGCAGGGGCCATCAGTCACAGTGTGGACCTGGCTGCTCGTGATAAGTGCTTCCTTGTAGATAACCAAGACAGTGGACTTCTTTTTATAGGCCTTCTGTCCCTCACATAACCTTGTTTTTTCCCTTTTGTTTTCATTCACATACCTTATTTCAGTTGCATTTAACACTATAGTAAATTGTATAATGTGAATTGATTTAATGCTGAACAAGCGCCTTCTTGATGTAGTGTCACTTGCAAAAATATAATTCCATTTGCACAATAGATGCACAAATGTGTAACTCTGAATTTGAGCTTAAAATTTAGACAAGGATGATTAAAACACTGTTGATTGAAATGCTGGGAAAATAAAATGAAAACTTTGGATACATTGAACATTGAAAGTAAAACCGGAACTAGACACAATCCAGAATGAGTATAACTCATAGTATAACCTTGAGTAAAAATACAAAGCAAATGCAAAACATAGTCTAAATAATTTTAGTTGAAAAAGAAAAGCATAAAAATATTCAAACTACTTGTAACATAATCCAAGTCATAAAGTATATAATTTCTATTTAGCATGGGCTGACTGTTATGATACAGCACAACTTTAAATGTTTACACTGTGTGCACAGTTATTAGGTAGATGGGCGTTTTGACCGTTTAATTTTAAGGCATATCTTCCAATGGCAAGCTGGATTAACTTGAATGGCTGATAAATTGAAGCATAGCAGATGGCGTGTAATGAGGGAGGGTGCAGCCTAAGGAGGTCAAGCTAAAGCATCTAGACTGGTCCAAGAAATATCTGAAGTAAAAATTTTTTTTAAAAAGCTTTATGTACTGAAGAAGAGAGAGTGATAGTTCATAGACTCCATGGATGGGCTCGGTCCTGCATCAGTTACAAGCAAACAGCTGAACTTTGAGTGAGACTCCAACAAGTTCTGGTTCTGGTGTAAGCTGGTTAGACCTTTTCAATTTGAAGATGGGCTCACAGGCTAATATCAGTTCATCAGTTGAACTATCTGCTGAGGCTTTAATTATAAAACTACATCAATTTAATAAGCCTTTATAATGCTAACAAAGAAAGAAAACGTGATTGATACTGATTCATCCATCTCTATTAAAAGAGATGCTTCGGATACATCAGTTCGTCCCCCTCCCCCACAAATCCTTGTACCCGGGAAGCGCTCACCCTTTCCTCCCGGCGGTGTGAGTTTCACGTCTCCGGGCGGTCTGATTGCTTGATAGCTTAAACTTCTCTGTCTGCCTGTTCTTTAGGAGGACTGTGTAATCAAAGACACACGAGGAGCCTCTGTCCAAGTATTGACCTTCTGATTTTGCTCATCAATTCTTCGGGTGTAAGCTGAAGATCCATTAGGTCAAAAGATTTGTCTTCAATTTTCGGTTTGAAGAAAAGTCCACCTGTCTTGATTGCAGATTATTTATTTTCTTAGTATTGGTTTTTAGTGAGCAAAAGTTGGAACATGGGTAGATGGAGTTAAAGTAATTACTTGATCTACAGTCCATTTCTTTCTGCTGTCGATGTGATGTTCCAACATCGGAGAGCTTAAAAGAACTCAACCCAATCTCCTTTTTTTTTCCTTTGGACTGATGCAAGATAACAGAGGCATACATTTCGGAACATGTGAAACAGAAACTCTTCAGAGTTTGGGGGGTTTGACCTGCCCTCTTTGAAGAGCCGCCACAAAGATGTCACAGAAATCTATTTCTCATTTTGACTGATATCTATATCGGCACAGACATTTGCACCATGTATCTTTGCCTGTGTTACACCCAGAATCCGTCTCCAAGATGACGGGTGCGTGTTTTAAATGACCACTCTTATTTTTTGCAAAGGTTGTCACCGAGGATATGAGGAGAACGGGCAGAATAGAGTTGTCTGGTGAAAGGCCTCTGATAGGAGGTGCCACTTCCATTTGAGCGCAGCTACAACTAAGCTATGGGCTGACTCACTGCATTTTCCGACACTTCGCATTCTTCTCTGCTGCCACTGGAATGGTTGTGAAAACTGTATTAAACTTAAGACAGAGTTTTGGCCTGACTAGTTCTCTTCTCTTTTTTTCCCATTGCTTTCATCCAGCTTGATTTATCAGAACTGGCGGCAGTCTCTGTGACTGTTTGCTTCTTGTTCTTGCAAGTTTTCTTAGTGGTGCATTAGGAAAATAATCTTGAAGTTCAATTATTCTGAGTGAAAGTTTTAACTGACGTATCACCTCTGTACAGTTGCATTCACCCCCTCTCTGTGTTTGGTGAAGATGATATTTAACAGTTTGAGGAACGCTATTCACTAGAGATGCACCAGAGATTAAAATCCTCAAAATTTTGCTTGGTTGGCTCTACTCGGTGATTAGCTAGTCAAATGCTGACGAATTTGTTTAATTTTTTATTCATTAAAGGAATTAAAACTTGAGAATTCCAACTATTTATGGAAGTATCCCCTGAGATGTACTGTGATAGATAGAGATTATCTTTCTTAATTAAATTCAAATCCTCAAAATTTGCTCTAAATCTGGATCTGCAGGTTAGACCTGTAAGAAAACAGGAAATGTGTGTCCGTGAGGTGCAGACTGATCGGTGAATCTCTGTTATTCACAGATCTGACAACAATCCACGCCCCCTTAGACTCCATACTTATTGATGGAGGTTAGGAAAAAAACGCTTTGTTTTGGAATGTGTTCTGGTTTAAATTAGAGAAGGAGATAAATGCCCTGAATAGGGATCAAAAACCATTAGCTTCACCTCTGTGGCTGAAACAAAACACACAAGTGAATTCTAGAGCTACTCCCTCTTAGTTTTTTCACTCCTGGTCATTTTGTTTTTAAAGTGAAGCTCTGAGTTCATGGGAAACACACTCTGAGGTTACCTGCACCCCTACAAAGTAATGGAAAAAAGGATTATGTCTAGAGGAATGTTTTTGCAGTAAGTTGAAATATTACTAACCTTGTCAAATGTCATTTTGAATGAGAACGCAAACATATTTTAATCAGAGTTTTAAAGGCTGGGTTTTTTTTAGTCTGACTCAGAAAGAGAGAGAGAGGGGTCAGGTAATTGCGATGTTTGATGTCATGTTTGGTCTCCCTCTCTGTTCTGCCTGCCTGGAAGTCTTGCTCTTGCGCTACTCTGCACACACACACATACACACAAATTGTCATGTGCAGTCAAATGAAAAACTACTGAAAGGTCTCAGTGCAGTAATTCTCATAAAGTCTTTACCTCTTTTTCTTGTCAGTTCTCCTTTAAACCTCAATCTTTACCCTTACTCTTACTCATAACTTTGCAAATTAATTTGTGCATGCTGGCAACCCAGACGGGGGTTCATCAGTCTTTTGGCTGTCTTCTTATAAAAATGTGCCTCATTTGCAGCCCAGATACTTGAACAGTTCTGCCTACAGGTTAATCTTCCAAACTCGCTGCTCCAATTCTCATAATTACTGTTTAACTGCTGCAGAGAGGGGAGCAAAAGGATATAGATTGTAAATTATGTTTGACAAGGTAGGGTTAGTGGTTTTGTTGTTGCTTGTCTTTAGTTATTACTCATACTTCCTCCTGCCAAAGATAAGGTTTGTATCAAGGTAAGCATTGGGGCAGGGCTCTTATCGGCAACATTGATTTAGGGCAAAAGCCTAGTGACAGAGGTCATTGTGTGGTAAAGCTATCCATCATTCAGGTTTGATTTCTGCTCAGACCTGTCTCCAGGTTGTCTGCGTAGAGACTGGTGCTGCAGGAGATGGCCACCAGAGGGTTGGACTGTTGGTAGGATTGGGCTGTGAACAGCTCTGGTTAGTGCTTACAATGTCTTTGCAAGTGGAACAATTAAAATTTGTTGTGGTAATACTTAATTGCAGGATTTGTAATTAATTAATTGCAATTTAATCGAAAACCGTGTGTGTAACTTCTAAGCAGCATTTTCAATTCTAAACCCCTTTTTTGCTGTTAAATTATTAAATAGACATGAGCTCAGCAAGAGAGATATTTTCTGCTAATCTGTTATTTAGATTATTCAACCAACATATTAGTGCAAAGTCTTATTATACCTATTTAGTTTTAAAATGTTCCTGAAACCTCTGATCATGCATCTAACTTCTTTGAAAAAAAAATACTTCCTTAGATTTGTGAACTAAGGACACTGACATCAGCATTGGTGGACGTCTGTTTTGCTCCTTTTTGCACAATTTCCACACAACAATAGTCTTTCTTGGTGTCAGATGTTTTTTGTGTGGTGTGTGCATGTGTGTGTGTGTGTGTGTTTTTTTTTTGTTGGTTTTTTATGAAAAATTACTTCCCAGTGAACCAGGAGAAGCAGCTTTATTGTCCATCACTACTGTTTGTGGATGTCACTTGTGCATTTGATTTAGGGGCGTACCAGAGAAGAATATCTAGAAATATTCCAGGCAGAACCCTTGTATGTGTTTTTAAAAAATGCATTAAATTTTTTTATGCTATTATTATAATTGCATAAATAATATTACCCTAACACCTTTCACAGACGTATTGATTACTAAGTGTTTCACAAAGGCAGAACAATTAAAGCAAGAAACATATTAAGCAATGGCCTGTCTGGATGTTTTAAGCTGTTTCTTAAAATCCATGTAATTATTCATTCAAAATGAATGTGTTACATTCCCAGCCCTAATTAAACTCTTCTTTTCAATTCAGTCGATGGATTTTGATTTGATGCTTTCTTGGCATTTAATCATAGAACATCTTACGTTTCATACTGCAACAATTACAAAAAGTTTGATTTTGTATGCAAGCCAAAATAACCTTTTGCAATATAACGTAATATAGCGATGATTTTTAATGTCAGTTCACATTTACCTTTCAGAATTTCACTAAAAATGTGATTTATTGGAATTCTTATTTTTATATGATTTAGAATCATGTTTAATGTAACAGGTGTAGTAATGTAGTCAAATTAATGGACAATTTATGTTTCACTCTTGATAAATTCATATAGATGTTTAAACTCTTACCACTGTATAAATAAATATATTAAATCATGAATGTATTGTGATGTTTTATTTTTTAAAAATTGACTTGAAGGAGTGAAATCTCTGGGAATGTCAGTCTGAAGAAGTTCCGAATTTTGATATATGTTGTGCAGGAACCCTGTTTTCATTTCATTTGGACAAAACCATGATGATTCAAATAACTGATCAATTTGCCCCAAATTATCACGATACAAAAGTGCCATATTTACACATTCCTAAAAAGAGGCAGTGTTGAATGTTTCTCACATTTTTGTCAGGGTTCTAAACAGTGATATTTAGTTTTATTTATGATATTTCAAATAACAGTTTCCTTGCCTTCATGGTAAAGTGATGCATGTATTCTGACATCAAATGGCATCATTTATACTTTGAGATATGCCATAAATTAAATAACCTAACAGGAAAAAGTTTTTTTTTTTTTGCTTTCACTTAGTTTTTGCATAATTTACAAACTATCAGATTTGTTCCTGCAGCACATGCATGTAAACTAGCCTGAAAACCTGCTGTGCTGCATCTGGATGAGACAGATACCCCTGTAAGAAACTAAAGGTCTCTGAAAGATCTGGTGAGGATAGTAGTAAGGTTCACTCCAACCTTGCAGAGGACAACTTAAGCAGCTAATTACACTTCAGTCTATAATCAAACCCATGTCAGGGTGTCTGAGAACCCGGATTTATACGGTGGATTTCAGTTAAATACGGGAGCAGCTTAAACATTTTATGGTTCTCTCCTCAAATTAAAGTTTTTTTCTCCCCCTGCAATCCCCTCTAAAATATGTCATATCCCATTACACAAATTTGGATATGGTAAATTAGCGAGGAGAGCGCTAAAGCGATGAATATGTTGACTTTTTTTGTGCTGTGCATAGTAGGTTAGCTTGCTGGGGGTTGGGAGCGTATTTCACCTCTAAAAAGTTGTCTTGAATCCCTCGCCCGCCCCCCTTCGGAAAATGATGTGTTTTTGCAATTCAAATATTTGCTTCTCCACTGCAAAGCTCCCTTTGAAGACGAGTAGTTCTATCAGGACCAATGACAGTGTGAGTGTGCAGCGTGACAGCGCAAGAGGCAGTGCTGGACTATTTCTAACTGAATATTTAAATAGCAAGGAAATCCAGAATCAAAAATGTATGCAAATGACGGCATGTTTTGCATGCTGATTTTTTTTTTTTTTAAGCGTTTGGGCCTTGCATATTCAGGTACGTGCCTAGCTTTAGCAACATTAATCAGAGTTACTTATGCTTCTGCTACATCCTTGATCTTTTTCCAAACAAACATTGCTGGGGGTGGAACGTCTGCACTGTTATGAAAGTTCTGCTTAATTCTTTATGGGTTCTTTTAATAGAAATATACACTAAATACCAAAGGCATTCTAAGAAAACTGTGAAAACCGAAAATGCTAGTTTTTAACACAAATTTTCACGACCATTACAGGAAATCTATCTTTCATTAATCATTCCTTTAGATATACTTATTTGTGTACATGTTTAGTGCCTAGCAAAATTATTCATACCGTTGATCTATCCAATTTCAGTGTACTTTACTGAGTTTGTATGTGATAGACCAACATGAAGTAATAAAGTGAGAGGAATATATCTGTGTAGCTGGAGATAGGCACCAGCAACCCTCCCGACCCCATTAGGGACAAAGGGTGAACAGAAGATGGATGGATGGATTTTTTTTTGTTGTTTTTGTTTTTCTCTTGTACTAAATATAATGCTGAAATTGTGCCATGCATTCAGCCAATACTCAGTAAATATTTTGTTAACCACATTTTGTTGGCATTACAACTGCAACGTTTGTACTGTTTCCTTCAACTTTGCACATGTTCGTACTGAACTTTTTGTTCTTCAGTTTGGTTGGAAAATATCTGTGAACATTAATTTTCAAACCTTTTCACAAATTCTGTCAAATGTAGTTGTGGACTTCACCTGGACCATTCTAACACATTAAGAACTATTGATCTAAACTATTCTATTGTGGCTGTGACTCTATGTATAGGGTCATCCTGCTGGAAAATGAAGCTCCGCCCAAGTGTCAAGTCCTTTGCCGCCTCTGAGTCTATATTTTTAATTTCCATTAATAACATTAATAATACCCTTCAGTTTTTTTTATTTTATGTGTAAAAATATAAAAAAGGTGTGCATATTTATTTAAAGTACTGCAACTATTCATTCCTCCTTTTCTACCTTTTTATAAGACTCTTGACATGTAATCATATTGAACATGCCACCATCTGACTTTGTGTTGTAGCTTTAGAATGTGCAGCTGGAATGCAATGAGCTACATATCAAAACCCCCAACTGGGTCAGAGTCCTGTCGACACTTCCTAAGGTAAAGAAAATACAGTGTAAAATAATTAATTGAATTGTCATCTGTATGAACAGTTCTTGCTTTCTGTACCCTATAATTTCAACCTCTCTCTCCCCCTTCCCCTCACCACCTTTTCCCATCTTTTTTTTTCTAAACAGCAATTAATCTCATTTTTAGTCCAATTTTCAGCCCTCTGCTAGTGTCAGAGTGAGTCCCCTGTTTTGTTCCTATTTGGCTTGGTTCCTCTGCATAGTCATTAAGGGCCCAATTAATGTCACCCTTTAGCTGAAGAGTGCTCATTTTTATTGGGGAGCTGACAGTCACCGCCATGAGTGCCGCAGTGTAATATGCATTAATTGCCCCGTAACACTGGTAATTACCAGTTCTTCAAGCCTCTCAGTAAACTGTCATGCCCAGACACGACTTCTTTGAAATAGATTACTCATTAGGGGGACCTGCCCTGTTTTCCGATGGGGGCTCGCTGGGTTGGCATAAAGACGAAAAAAATCTGGTGCTTGAACAAATAGTTGCCAAAAGCAATTTCCTATTACAACTTCCCTGTGACGGCTTTTTGCTTCCTGGCCCTCTTTCTTCCTCTGCTCCCCCATATCCCCCCACCCCACTATCAATTTTTTTTTAGCCATCACTTTGGGTGAGAGTCAGAAGTAGTCAGATTCATCAAAATCTTTGAGTATAGCTTCCTTGCTTGTCCTACTTTTACTTCTTTGAAGTGGCACATGTTGTACCTTTTATTTTTTACCTTCTAAAACCCAAGAATAAAGCAGTGTTGAAAGCCCCTTTTCTTGAAAACAAGTCTCTGTTGATTAGAAATTTCTTGTTCAAATATTGATAATAACAGTTTGTAATAAACTGACTTGTAAATAGAAATGGATGTTAAAATAAATTTTTCGTGAACTTGCAGTCGATATTAAGGGTCTACACATTTATTGTAAAATTTCTGTCATTTATAAAGAAACAAATATAAATTCAGAGCTGTTTTAAGGTGACCTATAACCTTTACAACCTAACTGAAAACCAACTTGAAATATTTTTGAGAAAAAAATTAAATAATGTGATTTTATTAACGTGCGCATGTCTGGTTTTCTGGAGCTATTCCAAAAGTTAAATATTCTGCTAAAGCCATCTGTTTATTGATTGAAGTGTTTGCTCTGGGTCATTTTTTGCTGAACCATAAAGTTTCTCTCCTTTTTAGCATAAACCTGATAGATTTATGTTAACGGTGATTCATATTTGTAGTCATTCACAATGCGTCCCTCTTCACAACAAAGAGTGATGCTCCTTCCACCATGCCTGATTGTAGTTATTTTGTTTTGATGTGCACAGTTTTAGCACCAAGCTCATCTTTTAGAACTATGATTAACACCTCAACAGTGTTTTTGTAAAAAAAAAAAAAACATTCTTTAACAAGACAGAAGCAGTTTCTTTTATTAAACCACATAACACAGACTTACAAAGAATATGGAAGTTTATCACTTCTACTAGACAACCAGTAGTTGTCAGAAATGCCTCTTATAATTAGATTGAGGGGTGAAAGGGTACATGCAGTTGTTGGTAAGGTCACTGTTGTCAACTTGCTAATTCTTCACTAAATAAGACATTATAAAAAGGGAGGCCTAATTAAACATGGTTAACAGTGATATGTCTTATACATACAGGTGTTGGAATGATTTATTTGCTAGTGAAGTAATATTTAGATAAGACAACATCTTTCTGAAGACGCCATGTGCACACATGGCCGATTCTCCTGTGTTCCCCGAGGTTGTGTTTTTTTAGGGTATTCTTCTGTCGTTATCCATTTACCATAGCAATGAGGGGAACAGATTTTGAAGACCAGGAAAAAAGCCCTCTCGCACTCAAATACACAAAGAGAAATCACAGGCACACATACACACACAGAGCTTCACAAAGGTGTTGCTTTTGTTTTATCTCCCTTATAGCACCTGCTTCAGGCAATCTGCTCCCACTCGTCTCAAATGAATTTTGTCACGGCCTTTCAGATTCTCATTCGGCAATGTGCTAATGAAAGGAGATGGTACAATTTGAAGTGACCCGCTTGCAGCAAGCAGTGCACAGCTGAGAGCAAGGGATGGGGACACACCCCTGCTTGATACGAGAAGCAAGTCAACCGTCCACTGATATACCCATTACCCTTCTCATTAATACCCTGCAGACCCCCGTGTGTGAGCTTGTGCGTCTCTGCGCTCTTATGCGTGCATTTATCTGTTTGTGTTGGTTGAGCACTTATCGAATTGTTTATGACAGGCATAATTGGGCTAATTGAAGACATTAAGATTACCTGTCAGCTGTGTGTATCCAGACTCCCTATCTGTCTGACAACTTCTGACAAGTGAGGGACCCCGTAGCATCCGTGATGATGGAGCATTCCCAGGCCATAACAAGGAGGGTAGGGGCCACTCTAATTTAATGTGGAAAGTATCCACCATCCCATGTGTGGGTGTGTCGGGGTGTGTGTGTGGCAGTGTGCTAAGTATAAGTGAGAGTTGGCCAGGCTAATGGAGTCCCCTTTGGCAATGTGACAGAACGATGAGGCAGTCTTGAGGGAAGAGTGAGAGAGGTCTTCAAATGTTTATAGACATGAGAGGGAAGGTGCTTAGGGTGACAGGTCGCACAGTGAATGATAAGAGAGGAGCACCAACGTCTGTGTGTCTCTCAGATTGTTTAGAATGGTGTTTATTTGTGACGTCTTTACTTCTTGAGCAGTGAAAGATGAAACTGTAGCAACAGTTTGCAACTAAAGCAAGCTGTCAACTCATTTTAAATATTACCGTAACACATGTTGTAAATGATTATTTTAGTAATTGAGTAATCCAGCCATAATTCTGATGATTAATCAAGTAATCAAATTAAAGGTTTTTCCATTCTATAGTAGCTACTCAAGCTAGTTAAAGAAGCATATGAAAGAGAAATGCTGGTTAAAAAAAATAAACAATTCCGTTCACTTTTAAAAAAAAATAAAACGTTAAAATCCAATATGATTCAGGCATCGATTTTAGTCTCAAGTTAAGAAGTATGAAAAGACCTTTCCAAACAACCAGTTTTTTTATTCCAAGCAAGAAAAAGACTGTTGTCTTGTTTCAGCAAATTTGGAGTTGGTACATAGGGACAGGTGAGGAGAGAGGGCGGCTGTGTCAATCTGTACAGCCGCTGGAGAGAACTCTTGTTACACTTAACCTTTCTCTCAATAATTGGAGATGCCTTGCAAAAACATAATGCTGAGCAACTTTAGCAGTGTTAGCATAGCCACTTAAAATCTTAGTACACTATGATCCTAGTAACCAGCCCATTTCTGGTTTGTTATGTTTCACGAAGAGCTGAGCAATGAACTATTAGATTGTGAGCGGTTAGAACCTAACCATATTTCACACTATTGTTAGATAAATTATGTACCTCGAAGTTATTCGATCTAGCCTTTTTATTCTTTTTTTGTCAACACTCTAGAGTCCAAAATGGGTTGTACTACAGCTTCTCTCTCTGCAGCATTGTTAGCTCATGTTTTAGTTTCCGTCTGAAAGTGAGAGAGATGCTTCCATTTTTTTATATGAAAATGATGAAAATGCTTTTCTCCAATAAACCTATAACCAAGTAGTCTGTCACAGCAACTACACCCTGTTACTAATACCAAGCTGCTGCAAACTCCACAGAAAATTGTAACTGTAATAGATTTCACAGACTTTTGTGTTTCCTTTCCTCTGGGATAATAAAAAGAGACAGCACAGGTTGGGATTAAAGCCTTGTGTTCTACTTATAAACTCTGAAATATATTAATTTTAAAGTGAAAAGAGGTTTGTAGCATTAACAGGAATTTAATAAATAAAATCTGAGATATGTATCCCAGAGGAGTATAAACCATACAAACAGTGCAGCATAGAATTTCTTATAAATCAGGTTGCTTTTATTGATCATACAAGCAACACTTTGTAGAATCCAAAGTGCTGTTCTCTGAATCGTCTAGAATATTTAAATGTGACCAAGGCTAAGTCCTATCTTCATGGGCTTAAGGTACGTGTCTGTGCATATTTGTATCAGTTCACTTTCCCTCCCTTTCTTTCCTCCCCACTCGCATCTCCTGTGTGGGCATTGTGTGGGGCTTTGCAGTGTCATCGCAATGACAGATCAACGCTGTCAGCCCAGGAGATCCTTCTGTTTGTTTGTTCTACTCCAAAAGGGGTTAAACTGTCAAGTTGACAACTCACGAGACCCTTAGACTCTGCCCCACTGCCTCTCCATGGTTCCCTCCCGTCCACCTTCATCCCCAAACGAGTGAAAATCAATACCAGATTGCCTGAGGACCGCTGTTTGGTGTGGGTCTGACCCTTAGATGTCCCCCACTCTGCTTCTTTCATTACATGTAGCTCAGTATTTAACTTCCATCCTGATCCCTTGCCTAATTAGTTTCGATAAGCTCCGAGTCGCTCCGTTCTTCCCTCCTTCCCTATCTCTCTGTCCCTCTCCTTCTTTCTTACCTGTGCGTTCACACACAAACATACCAAACACAACAGGCATTTTGCTTCCTTGCCCTTGGAAAGGACCTCTCCGGGAGGAGCACAAATCCCAGCACACACACAAAAGCCCTTTGCTTTTCTTGTGGAGAGATTATTGACGTGTTTGCTTAGTAAATTTCTAAAAACGACAATAAAATTAGATTTGCTCTCCAGATTTTCAGTGAAAACACTGGGGCTAGCCTATGTTGTCCAAAGCTAATGGTGTCCTGCAGCGGGCCTTTTGGCAGGACTAGACTCTTGCTTCTGTTGGCCACTCATTGCTATACATTTGTCAAAGAGCAATTGATATCCAGTAAAACACTCCGATTGGCTCCTTAAATTTCTTCATACTAACAATAACTTAACAAAAAGAGATACGTAAGTCGGATAATACCTAAGACGAAGTATTTCTTTTTGTTCTCTACAGGGGGTCTGTCTGTATGTGTGTATTTACCTACCACCCAGATGTCTAGGTGCCGCCACTGCGCCGGCTGCTTGAACACTGACAAGCCCCAACGACATGTTAGCCCTCCTGCTCTGCTCCCCCCAGGGGGCTAAAATTACCCTTAGGAATGTAAACAAACTGCCGAGTAAGCACACAGATTTCTGCGGACCTTCGCTTCCAAACTCAACCCGGGCAGATGCAGCCTGGACACACAGACCAAAATGGGTTTGCAGGAAACCTCTAGTGAGTTTTGGCTGATTTACTGAAACGAGAACAGAGAGTACATCATATGCACATACAAGGATTCTCTTTAGTTTGTTTCTTGTCTGTTTTAGCGAAAAGATAGCCTTCCTCAACAGTTCATTATTTGTGCAGAATAGCCTTAAGCTGTTGAGTCTGGGTGAAGAAGTTCAGTGGGCCGGGCGCTGACATGTTGATTTAGTGGTGGTAATACGACTGCACTTCCAAAGGTGCTGACTTGGATGAAAGCCAGGCCTCTCTCTTTTTCTTTTTTTTCTTTCTCTCTCTTTCTCTCTGGGAGACATTAGAGACCTGACTCTAATTTTGGGGCAGAGTTGTTCTCATGGATGCCGGGGTCAGAAGGCCTACACAGCCAACATTCACACCTGCCCTACTGTGACTTTTAATTCTGGCTGCACTGAGATGATTGTAGATTAAAGCCAGGGGATAAAAAGGGAGGAATAAGTTAATTAAAGAATTTGCATTGATTTTAAAATGGTTATTTCTAAACTGTTCTTATCAGGGATTTTATGTAAACATTTCTGTCTCAAATGGGACATTTTTTTTCATTCTGTGACTTTGCCTTTATTTTACCGTCTCTCGTTTCTTATTTTTCTTTATTTATATATATATATATATATATATATATATATTTATATATATATATATATATATATATATAATTTTACTTTTGTTTATGTCGCCATTCTCCCTTTGCCTGTTACTGCACTGCTGGTCCACTTGAATTTCCCCACTGAAAGATAATAAAATAATAAAACCTTTTTTAAATTATTAATCATAAAATGTGTACATGTCCTTCACAAAGTAACTTCCTGCTCCATTTGTGACTTGGTCCAATTTTGATCAGTGGCGCTGAATCTGTGGCTTGCATGTGTGTGGAAGGTCCACATCCTATGACCTCACGTATAAACATGATATCCATACATATAAACACTTTACTCTGCTGGACGCATCAGATTTGCAGGCGCCCGGTCAGGCTGACGCTGCCCTAGCGAGGCCAGATAAGGTTACAGTACAAACTGTTGTTGATTAGGGCCATGCCTGTAGCAGTGGGGGAACATCCTAAATTGAAAACACATTAGCAGCTAGGGTTAAGGGCAAGATTAGGCCCAGGACCGTGCAGGGGCGAGGAGCAGCAGCAGACACAAAATGGCCGTCCCTCTGCTTTCCTTTGACTGTGTTTCCCCAAGAGACAGGTGGCAATTATCGGCTAGGGCTGCTGGGAGTTCACAATAACAGGTTAAAGGAGCATGTATCCCCCTGACGATGCGGTCCTCTGACAGGGCTGCCTCTAACCCCCCCTAGCCGGCTCACCCACCAGCGTGGGGAGCTTCCCGTCTCGAAGTAGAATATTCAGACATGTGGCTCCATCAAAGGCCAGAAGGACTCCCTGGGCAAAGATCTACATTATTGCCGTGGACTATGTTTGACTTTAGAAACTAAAAACATTGAAAGCAGCCTAAGCTCTATATTCTTGGTTTTACTTTTTCTTTGTAATATATTTAAGGTCTTCTGGGTGTAACATAGTTATTCTAATTAATATTGCCATCTACTCTTAATGAATACCCACTAAGTGTTTTGTAGTTGAAGAGATCAAGCCATTGTCAAGATCTGAAGGTTCTTTACTGAGGATGGAGAGTCAATATCACGAGATCAAATGTGTAATGACTATATGAATGTTAACCTCTGCTAGAAGTTATATGGCTTACAACATCCAAATATTAATGAATTTGTAAATTGACATCCATTGCTGAAGTATACCGTTTAAAATGTACACATTGAAATGTTATTTATTTATCCTTGAGGTAAAATTTTTCATATATATATATTTTTTGTTTTTGTTGGGTTTTTTTTGTTTCACTTTTCTGATTTTTATTGGTTAAAAAGTTCAAAAAACACGGCTGATTTCCTTCCACATTACCACTGTGCATTGCCTCGTGTCAAACTGTAATTTGATTTGGATTGAATATTTTGGCTGTAATGTGAAGTATAAACTGTGTATTGTTTACAAATAGTCCAGGATTGCACTTTTTGAACAATGTGTTGTACATTAACTTCAAACAAACTTTTTTTTACATATGCTCTTCTGAGTATTTGGATATGTGTTATGCCTTCTTTCCCTTTTGGTCAAACTTTTGAACGCTTGCCAAAGCCCAAAACCAGATCCCACCCTGTTTGCTTTTCTCCATTTCCATGACAGACCAGAGAGTGTCAGAATACATTTCACCATGACGCAGTAGATCTGAGAAGGGACCAGGCCACATTACACACACAGAAAACACTTGTCCCTCAGATACACACTGCTAATGTGTTAGGCGACATGCTCAGTTAAGAGACTTAACGAGCTCAAAACACTGATCGGAGCTCCTCCCTGTGACTGGAGGATGTTTAGAAAGCATGGCAGCAATATTTGCGGTCCTTTTACAACCCAAACGGAGACCTGATCCGGGGTTTTTCCATCTTACTTTTATACTTTCAAAATAAAGTCTGTCATTATGTTTATCAACTCTGTTACTTAATCATGTATAACTGAAGCAATCAGTCAGCTGTCAGATTGTGTGAGGGTGTGTGAGTAAGGCGATAAGCTTTTGGTTAATTTGAGAAGGTGGTTGAGGTGATTGGAGCGTTTGGGGGGAGTGAGGTCAGAGAAAGTGATACTGATTGCGGGAGATAAAATCTTTGATAGCGCTGAGTGGTCATTGGAGAAGATACACATTAGGTAACAGTTATTATCACATTTGCATAGATACTATGCTAAATAATTAAGCAGAAACTATATAAATTAGTTGGTGAAATGTGTATTATATATGACTTAAGAAGGTCTGCTGACCTAAGTATCCAAATTAATCAACAGACTTATGTATCTGTAAAGTTCTGTAATTTCAGGAAACATTTACGCTCATCAACTTTTAAAAAAGCTTTAGAATAGAAATGTTGAGTTCCTTAATTGATCCTGAATTTATCAGTATCCTGTCAAATAATTTTAAAATGAAGATGAACACACCCACACACAGTTTGATCATAATGCTTATTTTGGTAGTAGCAAGTTTTTTTTTTATTCCAAAATCTCTCTTGCATTTGAATACTGGAGGATACTTTAATGCTTTGCTGCAAAAGTAAAGCTGCTTTCTTCACCAGCAGAAGGACAGGTTTGTACCAATCTGACAGGGGTCAAATTGTCATATAATCACCTGTTATTCCCATTTGGTAGAGTAAAATATTACCAACTTATCCAAACAAGGCACATAATTGCACAACCACACCTACTGAAAACTCATTAACATTTTAATGTTAGCCTTTCAGAACCACTAAGACATTCGGGATTTCTGCCGTTTTTCAGAATTGTATGTAATTTGATTTAATTTTTTTTTTGCCTGAGTTACTCCGACCATCCTACTTCTCATCCATCAAGCCATTTGTTACTCTATTGGTTGTTCTCAAAGTCCATCTGTCCATCCTTCCAATCTCTTTCTGTGTTTTCCTCCATCAGGCAATCCATCTATCTTTCAATCTGTTCATCAAATAGATGGATCTGTGAAGTGTGGTCCAACTATTCATCCAATCATGTGTTCATCCATTCACTAATCATTTCATCCATCTTCATGGTCTGTAGTTTTTGCAGGCTTTATACTTTAAACCTGCTCTTGAAAATTGAGAGTACCGAGAATTTAACTTCATAAAGTATTAAATTTTGTCTTAGAAAATGTGTTGGAACTCGTCTTCTACTGTCTTAAAGTCGTTTTAGTGAGATGCCTGAGAGAGCAGAGTTATGTGAGTTTTGCCCTCCTGAAAAGAAGAAAAAATGCAACTTTATCCCTCCTCCATTTCTTACTGCACACAGTCAGCTGACTGAAACTAGGTTCATATATATTTTCTTTAATTCCAAGAAAGGAAACAATTCAGCTCCATCCACAAAAATATGAACAAGTCGTATTAGGGTAACACTCTTTGAAAGCAATAGTTGAGAAGCTATTGGCGGCATGCCTCATGAGCAGATAGAAAAACGGAAAAAAGGTATGTTGCACACCTAAATACAACTGGTCTTTGTTCTATCTTTTTAAGTCCATGTTTAAAGTGCTAATTAATAAGAAATGCTTTTTGTAGTTAGCCTTTTAACTGTAATAATGCTATTTTAGCAGCAGTATGAAGCTGAGATTTTATTCAAGCTTATATATTGTGCGAATCTCTAAGCAGTCTATCCCTAAAGTACATGTACCGTATTATGGTCTGCTTTCCAAGTGCCAGCCATGTCCTGCCCTCATTTCAACCTGATTATGGATCATGCATAGGTCTTGGTGATTGCAGCATACAGGTGAGGACTACCAGTCTGCTTTGTTTGTTTTATAGCATACGTGATCTGCACTGAACTTGTTCACAAAGAATAAGCAGGGAGTGTGAAGAAGAAAGGAGGCTTCTATTCTTAGCTGGAGTCATGTTAATACCTTGACTGTGGGAGGTGAACTCTGCTGTTCAATTCCTGTTATTTATGGTGAGTAGGTTGTATAGTTTGCAGCAAGGGATTATTTACCTCCCTGTGCCTTGGTGCCCCTCTGGGCAAAGTCAGCCTTTAAATACCCGATTTGTGCACAAAAGCTTTACTTATCAGGGGTGTCATCGTTGTCCAGCAGGCTGAGTTGTTACAAACAGCTACTGTAAGGCCATTAAAATACACAATGCGTTGGATTTACAGCGATTAGCTGCAGGGGACGAATCACCTGGCATACAAGCCCCGGATCACCGACATATTCTGAAATTCCACACAAAACTAATATATCATACAACCATTATCCAGCCCTGGAAATGCACTCCCAGTGGGTGACCTCTAAAGAGCAGGGCATTTGTCACCAAGACACATTTGCTTTGTCTTTTTCTATGTACACAGTTGTCTCATTTTCAAGACAGGCTTGTTTTCACCCACTGTTTTTCCACCTGATCGGTTTCAGTTCTGTCTGTTTCAAAAGTTTCTGATTTTTTTTTCTTTTTTTTTTCCAGCAAAACAAAATGAATACAAAAAAAGAAATTAAAATAATATAGGGCTGATATTTAGTAGCACTTCAGAGGCTGTATCTTGTGCCTTGATGTATGGAGGCTGGAAACAAAGGGGTCTTTATGGAGAGACCTCAGAGACGCAGAGTTCACCCCCAGATGGAGGCTTGTACTGTCTAAATCATTTCTGGGGTGTTTGTTTAAAGTGACTGTGTAGTATGCCAGAAGAGGAAGGTTTTTTTTTTTTACAGTTGCATGTAAATTCATCTTGATTTCACCAATGAATTATTTCCTGAAATCTATTTTAGAATTTGTTGCCTGTTTTATTCTTTTTCCCTCACAAAATTCAGCATATTGAAACAAAGTTACTTCTTCTAATATTGTTTCGAATCAAGTGTCAACTCTACCTTTAATTTAATATTAGGTCCTTCTATGTCCATTTGCACATTTCTAACTTCTACCCTCATTTTCCACTTATGCCTTGCTTCCAACATTTTCATTTCATATTTGTAGCAAACCATTTAATTCCAATCTATTTAAATTTTTACTATTTATCCATTTACTTTTTGGTAAATACTGTCAGTAGTTCATTGTCAAAGTTGGCACAAACAGTCTCCTAGGTGACGTCTCCATTTTGCACCCAAAAAGTTTGCAGTGAAACATCCAGAAGGTTTAAAATAACAAAGGGGCAAAATGGCCAGCACCAATAAGCACCACATTCAGAACTGTAAAATGTAGGTACTGCAAAATAACTGCTGAGGGAGTTATGTGTTGTTGCACAAGCAAGATGCAAGTTATGATACCTAGGCAACAAATAGGTTTTCTAGCTTGTGGTCAGTTTCTTTGCTCATTTGCCACTTTGTATGTTTGAAGTTTTGGTCTCTTAGCACCAGACAGGTTTAGAGTTAAAAGCAATACAATTGTCATGGGTCCACTTGGAAAAGATCATTCATCTCCTCTTGCATATTTTTGGGACTCTCTGAATGTGCTTTGACGGCTAATTAGTTAATATAATTGTTTGTGATCTACTATAATGCATATTCTAAAACGTGGTTTTGTTACTCCTATAAATATGAGCTTTTTTATTTTTTGTATTTTGCGCTTAGTGATAGGTCTTAATAGCTGCCTGACCAGACATGGCTTATTACCTAAATTAAACGGATGTAGTTTTTAAAATGAATGTAGTCAAATGTAATGTTGACTCTTAAAAACTCCTTCTGAGATAACTGGAGCATTTTTCAAATTCAATTTATCTTATGGCTAAAAGATGATATATAATTTGATGAAAGATGAAGAGTATTTTTCTAATGTATAATGCTTATACAAATAGGATTATTAGGTTTTTTTAAAATTTTTATTCACATTTTTCTGTTGCATTGTACAGGACATAGATCAAATGGAAGGTGGGGCATGAATTGATTTATCGTGATCAAATTTTTCAGATCACAAAAAAACAATAATTTGACAAAAGTGCACACTTTTGAGATCCATTGTTTATAAAAATTGAAACCTCAAATTGGGACAACACTCAAATACTAACTTTTGCCATGCATGTGTTTATCCTACTTTTTGGTTTAATACATGGGTCAAATTATTTAAAACACTCTCCACTCGTTAGTTAATGTATTGCAATTTTTACCACCCTTCTATGCAAGTATTGCATTTATGCCATGCACATTTAAGATTCAGAGGTCGTCTGAGAGGTTGGCTCTGTCTGATGCTTTGCTTCACTGCATTCTGCATGTGTGCACTGGCACTAATAACGCCTGCCTCCTCACCATTCAAGAGTTTTTGTTCCAGTGTGCTCTCATTAAGCTGCTACTGTAAACTGCTTGGCACCTGCTTAAAATGTGACCACCAGCCGCTCATTAACTCTACAGAAAGCTCGGTTGGCAGCAGCGATCCACGCCCAGGCTTGTCAAGTGGCTTTCTGGCTGAAATTAGCTGCATTTCACAAACAATTTCCCCATCTCCTTACGTAGCCGGGTGTTTATTGGAAGATGGCCTGTCTCACTTAGAGGTCACATGTAATGAGCACATGCCAGGTTAAGGAAAGTTAGCTTACATAATAGACCCATCATTTGCCTACAAATTAAAACTGAACTTTATTTTTTACTTCCACTGGTGTTGGACCTTCAAAGAGTCTATATGCTCTTGCAGTAGTAGTATATAAAGCATTATTGTGTACATTTCTAGCTGCTTTTTCCAACTCATGGATGCTGTTTTGAATCCTCTCTGTTGTAGTTATCAGGCTGCTGTTGTCTTTCCCGTCTGACCCTCCCACTCTGTTGTTGTTTCTTTTTCATGTGTAAGATTTTTGCCTCAAGGTCCCCATAGTATTGACTTGTATTAATGCTGAGCAGGTTTCAGACTCCATTTATTTTCTTTACGCTATGGAAAGGCCTTGGTGGCATGGCTCCCCTGTGTTTATAATTTTGCTAGTTTCAATTTGTACTTGGCCTCCCCTGACAGACCCAGGACATGATGTATCGTGCACCACCGCCTTATCTGTTGATGTACAGTTTTAACCTTTTCAGAGGGTTTGCCCCTCTCCACTCAGTTGAGAGCAGTCACCCTTTTCTCCTCTGCTCTGCCTCGCCTCCCCGTCCAGAGCACAGGAAAGCATGCATGCAGCATGGCGGCCGAATGAAAAGAAGTCATCACCTTAATGTAAATGTTTACATTGTGTCTCCATAACATTTCCATATTAAGAATTGGTGTCCGTGTGCAGCAGCGGACCATGGAAATGATGGGAGTTTGGGGGCTTTAAGCTTTGTGTAGTGCTGAGAGGCTGAGCTGCGTGTGTGTATGGGTGTGTGTGACATTGTGGTGAACTTGGAGTGTGCATCTGCAGGCTTTCTGCAGGGCTGTTTGCTCCTAGATACAGCACCGTAAATCACACACTGTAAAGCGTAGGATGCAGGGATAGAGTGCAGAAGCATGTACTGCTGCAAGGGCCAATGCGGAGGGAGGGGTGTGTGTATAGTCGCATATTTTCGTGTACATGTCTGTCTCCACAGAAGTGCTGTATGTAAAACATGCACCGCCTCAAGGCCCAGTCAACACAGCACAGCACACGTATCCCACACGTCAGACCAAAAAATTTTATTTTACATTTTCAGAATCTTGTTTTTTTCTTCTTCTTTTTAAAGGCAGCCATTAAGGTATTTACAATAATTTCACGTAACCATACAAGAGACAAAGTTCCCAAAATCACTATCAAAGTAAAAAAATAAAAAAATAAAAAACATTCATGTGTTGAAGTAAAATTTCACCGTGGAATGATTGATCACATGTCCAAGGTTTTATGTACTTTACCTTGGAACTGAACTTCCACTGCTCTCCATGGCCCCTTGGCTGGCTTCCTCTCCGGGTCTCCAGAGGCTCCACAGCATTGTTAACTGTCTGAGGATGGAGTATCTGGGACTGGAGCTCTGTCAGCCCCCACAATCTGGTATTGCACAAGGGAGGCGAAGTGCTCAGAGTCGAACGCCAACATGTTTTTATGCATGGCAGTAATGTTTAAAGAGTATGTATGATCTATGTATGTCTTGAAAAAAAGTATTCCTGCGCCTTGAACTTTTTCACATTTTGTCACATTACTGCCACAGACTTCACTGCATTATATTGGGATTTTATGTGATGGAAATAAAGTAGTGCTTAAACGAAGTGGAAGGAAAAGAATCCATGGTTTTTATTATTTTTTACTGTTTTAAAAAGGGAAAGAACATCACATTTGACCTTCACGTTATTTTATTGGCATTATGAGCCAACTTGGATCTATGTAGGGTCAAAAATTTGAGAATGAAAAAAGACACCCACATGTACACACTCTATGGAGAAGAAGGTGTACAGATGGAACCATCGAGATTGTACTTCGAAAATTTAGAGGAAAAAAATACATACGTTCATCTCATGCTTTACAAGAAAAAAAAACTGAACATGTGATGAAAATAATAAAGTACAGATCCAAACTAGTTCAGAACCTGTTTGTAAATACTGAAACAGGTGCTTGTGTTTTAGACACTTACCAATTATAGACTATTTCATTTTGATCTGTCACATACAATTCTAGATTTGTAAGTGTAATATGAATTTAAATTCATATTACACTTACAATTTATAGGTAGAAATACTTTTGCAGATTTCTGTAAGTGATGCAGGTAAGAGCAATACTTATAGCTAAAAAAAAGTATTCCTGCGCCTTGAATTTACCTTAAATAAACTCACTGAAGAATTGATCGTTTTCCAGATAAATACATCTCATTTCTTAAAATAAATTACAGCTTAGATACTTGTAAAAAATATAATAGAATTGAAAAATGCAAGAAATTTAAAAAAAACCCAGTATACATCTTTACTGGTTGGCAAGATATTTGTTGCAATAAAGTGCATCACTTATAGACAGCTAGGTTTTTTAAATTATTTTTAAAGCTGACTTTTTATTTGCCGAAGGCATCTGATGATGACAGGCAGAGGTCTGGTTAAATATTATGGTTTTTACAGAATATTATTTCAGTGTCATTGTACTAGACAGATTTTCATCTTTCACTTAGTGTGGATGGTGACGGCGCCTGGATAGCGATTAAAGACAAATACTTACGCCACCGTAGCTCCTCCAGATCCAAATCACTTGTTTGTTCAATCTTTTATTAATGTTAGCTAACTATGACGTTTCTGTAATTAATAACCAAAACTATTGGACATAAATAGGATTAAATGTTTCTTGTAGGGAAAAAAACAATGACACATTTGTTTTGTTTGTTTTACAGGTTTGGCCCAGGCCTTGTGATCTACTGGTATGGTTTCATAGAGGAGCTGGACTGCCAGAGGGACAGAGGTATCCTACTTAAAGACTGTTTCCCTACAGACATCATTACACTCTGTCACGCCACCGAGCTAGAGCAAATGTCTGAAAGCCAGAAGGAGGACAAAGAGTGAGAGAAGTTCAGAACCGGGGAGGAAAAAAAAAATCCCCCAGAAATGAAGACATCCCATTGAAAGGAACAAAAGACGTGGAGCAGTGAGGTGTTGGGAAGAACAGGAACACTGAACTATGCAGGGCAAGATTCCTACTGTAGATCCGGAAGCAATTAGGCTTTCCTGCAACGTGATGCAGCTGGCAAGAATCTGCCCTGAACTCCACCTGACCCCCTTTCTCCATCTGTATCTGTCTTTCTTCCTCCCATTCATTGCGCCAACCTCGCAAGACACACAACGGCATTCTGGATATCTGACGGTGCACAGCCCAATTCGGCTTGTGGTCAACACCTGGCCCTTGGATGGCCTCTCGCAGTGGATAGCCAGGGCCGAGGCAGGACACAAGACCCTCTCTTATCGCACCCCAAGCCCTGGCCTTTGTCACTCCTTCCGCCTCTGTTCCACTGGGCAGATAAGAGCGGTGCGGTCTGGGGGCTGGGTGGGCGCCTGTCTCTCACCTGCGTCACTCGGTGCCCTCTCAGTCACTCTGCAGGGGGGTAAACAGGATCATTTCTGATTAGGGTTGCCCTCACAATGACCCTTCATACATGTTTATTTCTGTACATTGTTTTAAAACTCTTCTATATACAGTTGGCAACTTTTTGGTTAATAATCATATAGCTTCAGCTAATTATATTGTCATCCAACTGAAAATACTTTTCCAAAGTGATTTGTTTTACGGCTTCTGATCATTTTAATTTACTTGCAAATCAAAAAGAATAGAATCGTATGTAGTGTTTGAGATCCTGATGATTTTACATAAAAACTAATTGAATAAACATTTTTATTATTATTATTTCAGTTTTTTGGTGCTATCTTACTAATTAGCAATGACTAATTGTAAGTTATCAAAAGTTCCTGTTTTTTTAAGTCTGTTTTCAAATTATAACATTAAGGGAAAACAACATTGTTTTATTGACTTTAAGTGGGAAGTTTGTACAAAAATATATTACATATAACTGGGTAGCACATTTTTAGTTTCCACATAATAACTTTTTTGGAGAACCAAAAATGTTTCCAACACTTGTGGGAGCAAATGATGATATATTATGTAAACTAACTTCTGGTTTGAAGGGAAGATGTGTCAGCATTTCTTTCAGCCAGCTGAGCAGCAGTGTGCATGCAACATGTGATTAGAAGGGCTGCGCTGCAAAGCTCTATGCTGCAAGCAGCTGGAGATTTCTTTTTTTGATCTCTTTAAAATTATTTTAACCACAGAAACAATATCACTGTAAATTCTTTTGAAACTGTAACTTTTTAAAACATTCCTAGTCTGGTACTGGTAACCCAACCTATGAGCATAACATTGGTTTATGTGAAATAATCCCAGGAAAAGACTAAATATTTCCAACAAAAAAAAGAAAAAAGAATTGAATGACTCATTTTACTCTGAAGTCAAACTTGGGTGTTCTGAGCAAAGCCATTGAAAGTTTATTTTGCAAGGTTCACACAACGCAACACAATGTAACGCATAAAAAAGGGGGAAGTAAAAGGTTGCTTCTTAAATCAACACATTAAAAATATTTTTTTAGAGATTTTATTTCTATCTTCACTTAGATAAATACAGCCATTCATTTTGTGTTTCAGAATTTGTGTCCCTCCTTCCCAACTTGTTTGTCTTTGTTTAACCAAATTTCTTTGTCAGGTGTAAAGTCTGTATCATCTCTTTGGTTATGTGACTGCCTGCCAATTAACCACAACACTTGATTACCATGTAAAGTCTGGTGACCATTTAGTGACCGTCTGTTGCTCATCTTTATAACTCGAGAACTCTTCATAAGCGGCTGAGAGAACACACACAGCTGGGCTCTGGGAACCTGAACATAAAGTTGAGTGATGCTTTCAGAGACAGAAATGCATTGCCTACAGGAGGTCTCGGTTCTCCGCATTATGGCACACAAAAACGATAGGAGAGAGGGAAATCAAAGGGTGAGGGACCTTATGTGAGAGGAAAATCATTCCCCTTGTTCAAACTGCAGGACTGAACCAAATACACAAGAGAGGTTGTTGTTTTCTGTTGGTAGTTTGCAAATGTCACCTGCTATGCTGCTGAAAGTTCATCTAAACTGCAACTCGTGATAAAATAAGGCAATAGTAATTCTGAAGTCTTCATTACACGGTCAAATTTGACACTGAAAAGCAAGTTCTCAACCTGAGTAAAAATAGGTGTTCTTATTTCTGCAGGCATGAACTGTTCACGCAGCTAGAAAGTTATGGTATGTGGGGGTTAAATATCCCTAAAGTGTTGCTTGATTTGTTACCCTTAAACCTCTAACCCTCAGCCGGCTCTCTTCTAGGCCTTGATCCCTCCATGAGGAGACCACTGGGTCACCACGGGGTCGACAGGCAGCAGTGGCTTCCTCTGTCAGGCCCCACTCCCCCCTACCCCCATCTCACCCTTGTGGTGCAAAACAACTGTCCCCATGTGTCCAGTTAAACTCAACCCTATTGCCTGGCCATGGTATGCTCAGACATCAGTTTATGGCTCCTGTTGGACACAAAAACAGAGCTATTTTACACAGGGAGGAAGAAAAAAATCTCCATTGAACAAGAGCAGAATAAATGGAAAACAGCAGATTGAGTTCCTCTTAAGTTTCAAGCCTTCCTGTCATTGTTTTCCAAGATGGCTGTGGCAACAAAGAGTAGCTAGGATCAGCTCCTATAAATTAGGCTGTGCACATTAAATACAGCTTTTTTAAAAACCTACTTCAAAGGCAAGTGCCGACATCAAAGTCAGCTGACAAGATTTCCATGATGTCAATGCAAATATAGAAATAAATAGCTTCTATGTAATTATTTTTAAGAGCCAGATGTGTGTGTTTTTTGTGTTTTGTTTTCCTTTGCCCCCTGACTCCTACCACTTTTAGATTCATTGTTCCTGTCACAACAATAAGAATAACTCTCTTAGGCGCTTTCCAAGTAAGGTTGGTTTGGAGAGGCTGCTTCCTGGAGCATGAAAACACCCTAGATCTGGAGAAAGCTGATCTGAATAAAGCATCCAGAGAGAACCAAACTTGGAAGAAGTTTTGTTCAAAATTATTGTAGTGTCCCTAAAATAGAAAGTAAAGCTTAAATATTCCTAATATACTATTTTTTTATTTCCATACATGCAAATTTATCAGGAACATGGTACACTAATGTAAATTATATCACAAAGAGAAAAATGGTGTAAGAAAAATGCTGTTTGTGCACTTTATAAACCCATAGATTTACTAAATAAAATGATTAAGCCTTTCTATGCATCACTGAGCCTCATATTTAGTTGTATAACCACTATTTCACATCTGTTTCATGGACCACCTTCAAGCACCATGAAAAAGTTTTTCCAGCCCAGAACTACATTCCACAGTTCTTCCGCATTTCTCGGTTCTGCATCAGAAGCGGCATGTTTGATGTGACCTTACGGATTTTTTGTTGGGTTAACGTTCTGGGATTGGGTTGGCTAATCCTGTCTGGAACCAAGATGCTGGTTGTCGTCTTTTTTTGAAACGCCTTTTTCAAGAGCATTTTCTCTTCAGCATTAGAGAAGCAAGTCCTCTTCAGACATTGTGATGTACTTAGCCTGACCCATGGCATAAAACACATAAATGTCATGCTATGATCTAAAAAAAAAAAAAACATCCACCACAATCTTACTTTAATCAATCCATGAAATGTTGCACCTTTTCTCATTTGGCTAAACTGTAACCTATTCATTATAGGAGCTTCTGGGAACGTACGGCCATTTTATAGCACAATCAAGTAACTTTTACCTTCATTTACAAAAATACTGTACAAATAGAACATAAAAGAAACTTGACTTTATGATTGGCCTCTGTGTGCTTAAGAGTCCCCTGCTCTCTCTGACACTCTGCCTTCAGGATGTCATCACAACAATTCTCCTCCATTATGCTGTTTACAACCTTTTTTAGGAGCAATGGACTGAGAAGTAGGTCCTGTGATAAGCTCAGCAGATGCTCAGCTCTTCCAATAGTCTGAAGGAACTGAGTGGGGGAGTCACGGGGAAGAGCTGCTGGGAGGTGGATGCTCAGATTCAAAATGGTGTTGGTTTCTAGATTGGCATATTTTACTCAGATTTTCAGAGAAACTCGCCATACCCAGATTGCATAATATTTCCTGCCTTTGTCCTCTAATAACTCATCTGTTTTTATCAGTAAATTAACAGCATGCATATATTAACTGTTGCATCTGTTGGTTTTCTCCTACTCCACTGCACCTTCTCATAAATTGTTTGCCATGTAGAAAACCAGTGACTGATCTGGTTTGTGACATTAGACTATTATTCTGAACACAAATGTCTGCGAGCTTATCTCTTAATCATCTATGTGCGACTGAAAAAACAAAAGTGAATGCATGTTATGATATTGCATTTGAACAAAAATAGTCTCCTGCACTAACATGTTTCATTTTTTTCCCCCTCAAATTCTTAAATCTCTGCCTCCCATGTGTCAGATTAGTTTGATGCTGTCCACAGCATTCACCCTGTTTGGCCTACGCCTGCAGGCTATTGGAAGTCTGCTCTCCACTCAGATGTACAACTTGGCTCAATCTCCTCTAGATCCTGCTGTTTTATGCCTCTACGGTCAAGCTGTTAGACCTCTGAGACACTAAGCATGAGAAGAGAAGGACCGAACCACAGACTGAAGGGTTGGTTCTATCCCTGCAGCAGACCACCAAATGGGCTGCCTCCACGCTCCTGTGTTATTTATGTGGAGAGATCTCGGGCCTGTTCCTGCCTCAGGCAGCGTAGTGTTTTTAGTAGGGATCCTCTCAGCCTCTCCAAGCCAGCGAGACATCACAGAGTGAAAATAAATAAAAGTTCCCCACAAAGAGTTAGAGCCAAATTGAAATTAAAAAAATGTTCTTTTTCTTCCCCCTTTTTTGCTGGATGGAATAACAGCAGAGGGGAAAAAAGAAGTCTTTGCTCAGAGTTGAAAGAGATGCAAAGCGTTTTTGTTTTTATTTTTAGGAGGCTTTATCCCGCAATCAGAGCCCGGTATTCAAAAACAACAATAGATCGTGAGAAAGATTTTGAAAATGGGGAGGGGGGGGACTTGGGGCTAATTTTAAATGGCTAAGCAGTGAAGGTTTGATTGACAGGATGGAGGACAGATGGTATGTTTAAAGGAAACTGAACAACTATGACATAAATCCACTCAGAATAGCAGGGGGAGGGAAAGGGAAGAGAGTTTACTTTCCACTGACTCAGTGGCTGGGCCGAGCAAGCACTGTAATCACTAAGAGCCTAAAAATGAAGAAATGAAATCTGTAATGTAAATACCCCTGAAACAATAGTTGTGATGTTGATTTGACATTGCATCACATGAACTCGGGACCTCCATATTGAAATAACCCATATTTGACAGCTTCAAGTGAACAGTCATTTGAGTGAGCTTCAAGTAAAAAGTAGTTTTCCTGTTGAAATAAACATCTTGACAATGGAAACCTAAGGAGTGTTGAAGAGAAACATTGTGACTGCGTTCCTGCTAATAATCCATGAGCGCAAAACTCCAGTTTGATACCAAAAACACTTTCTTTCAAATAAAGGGCCTTGCAAATGTCGACACAATACCTTAAACTTTTCACATCACGGCCTCAAACTTAGATGATTTTTAATTTTTTTTTAGATGTTATGGACCAACAAGAAGTAGCGAATCGTTTTTTTTGTTTTGTTTTGTTTTGTTTTTTTTGTCATGCATTGGCATTCTGCCTCCTCTGATACCCCTAAAGAAAATACAGTGCAACCAAATGTCTTTAAAAGTCATGTAATTAGTAAAAGGTGTTTGAGAGAGGAAAATGAAAACCATTTATGTTTTTTCCTCCCACTACAAAATGACACTTGTGTATGTCTTTAACATAAAATACCATTAATAAACTATGAAGTTTGTAGTCATGACATGGTAAAATGTAAAAAAAACCACTGCACTCCTGCAGCATTTATCTCAATAAATGGATGGAGGAATATCGAGCATTTGTGGTTGGAGGGTTCCTGCTTTAGCATTGACCAGCAGAAAGGTCAACCCCCCTGGTGGCATTTGGTGTGTGACCCAGAAAGCGCGTCATCGCCTGCTGCCAGGAAGGCTTGGTAACATGCACAGGATCAGGTATGAGCCAGCAGGGTAGAGGAGCAAGAGACGGCACTGAGACGGGATCGTGACATTTGGAAGAAAACAGAGATGAAATGGTTTTCAAATGGCAGGAGACAAAATTCAAGTCCAAACTAATTTTGGCTCATCCTTTGCTCTGTGTCCAACTGGTCTACTGATGGCTTGATGTACGTTGTCCAAGCTTATTAGAAAATAAATGTAAGTAGTTAGATCTACTGTGTCTCCAAACTTTACACTTCAGTGTGTTCATTAGATCAGTTGAATCGGTCTGAGGCCCTTCACGGCCTCTCGGCTTTCTTCAGTGTTGCCCCATATTTAGCTCCATCCATCTTCCCATCAACTCCAACCAGCTTCACTGTTTTCTTAAAAGCCGGATTGAAATCAGTGTTTTTTTTGGTCGCCACATTCTCTCTGAGCTGTAGACTTCTACAGCTCCTCCAGACTTACCATGGACCTCTTGGTTATTTCTCCAACTAATGCACTCCCTACACAGCCTCTGTTTATGTGAACCACCATGTTTTGGTTGGTTTGTCCCATGCCCTCCTCCATTTTTTTTTTTTTTTGATGAGACGCCCAAAGCTTGTGAAACTTTCTAACCTCTGCCTGATGCAGCGTGGTCACTGATGTTCCGTAGCAGAGGCCTTCAGGAACCAGATTTTTTTTAATACTGAGATTGCTGTATGTGTTGTGGAATGCATGAACCACATTGTGATTGATTCACACCGAGGATAAAGCTTGAATCCAAAGCATTATCAGAGCAACTACTACAGATGATAATAGCAGGCTTGGCCCGGCACACTGAGCTAGCCCTACACTCAGTCAGAATCATGCTTGTATTTGTCAAAACAAACCTTGCGATTATGTCTCTTAATGCAACAAATCCAGCTTTGTCATTGTATCGCACAGATCAGAGGACTTCTCTAGTATGTGGACTCGACTTAATTGTGGACATATTTGAAAGAGGTGATGTGACTCTGTGCTTTATTCACTTGTTGCCACAGGTAGCAAAATATTATGGGAATCAGGGGATTAGAGCAGTGGTTTTATGTGAAAAGTTCCTTGGGTATTTTTTTAGGTTTTCGTTGGTGGATTGCCACAATCATTTCTTTAGCATGAGGAAGAATGGGACATATTGTGAAATATTCAGCTTATTTTCGCCTTAAAACACTAAACTGTGTTTCTTGAACGTGGCTACAGTCCCACCGTGTTCTGACATGTTTGGTCCCAGGTAAATGTGGACGTCCATCCAAACACACATCCTGCATGCGGCTGGTAGGGGGTCAGCATGAAGGGGATCAATACCACGGCTCATTTTTGCAATCCTGGTGAAGTCATGTTGCTGGAGGGTGGATTATTGCTCCGTTAACCTGTTGCTGCATGAAAGCAACAATCACTGTCAGTTAGTGACAAACTGATGACGCAGCATTTTGTTTTAAGCAAACTTCAAGAGATGCTTTGAATCCCGCCGTTCTGTGACCTCAGGACATCACTTTAGTGACGACATCTCAATCCCACAGGGATCATCACCCGGTCACAGAAAACAGGAAAGAGTGAATGGAAGCGATGGGATGTTGTCATTCAAATGGAATGGATCACTTGAACTGCATTGCAGGGTTGTAATGACCCTGTGTATGGGAACTGTAATGTGGTTTTCCCACTGGGTTTGAGGAGAAACTCTATGCCGGGCTATTCAGGTGCGCAATAAAGTGCTTTTCACTTTCTGAGGACTTCCTGTCTCCAGTGGCGTTCTCCATTAACTCCTCGCAGACAGACAAGAGGCTTCCCATTGGCCAGGACGCTCTTTATCGCAGCAGTTATTCCCCCCAGGTATGGCCCTACCTGGCCTGCAGATAAGATAGGGAGCCGGCTGCCTGTCATTACTGGCAGATGAAGGCTATCAGAGTATTGACAACACTTTACACCCCCCTGTTGAGAAACAAACTTGGACTTGTGAGTTTGGTACACACTGGGGTTTTATTGTGTAGAGGCAACCAAATAGTCTGACGTCACAGCTTCCCTTCCTCCTCCTGCTCTTCAGTTGACTACTATTTATTCCCAGCAGCTGTAGTGATGTGCTAAAAAAGTTCTTGACACCGGTTCTTGCTTTTCATCACTGAAGCTTCCATTGCTAACAGGGACACAGGGCTGTTCTCTCTCTCTCTCTCTCTCTCTCTCTCTCTCTCTCTGTTTCTTTCTGTCATATCCTGCTGAAATTCCCACATGCTGAATTTATCAGATAAATTACAGAATGTCACGCAGGAAATCTTTCACATAAATCTCCACATCATCAAGTCGACTGCGCCTTCAAGCACCTGTGAAGGGCAGATTCAAAAGGCTGAAGAATAAACAAATGAATAAAGTCATCACAAATATATGTATTAATATTAATATTTTAATATTTCTCTTTTTTAGTTCCCCCAAAGGGGGAATGTATATATATATATATATATATAACGACTGACTCTTCAAATATTTCTTCATTTAGTATTCTTGAAATTCAACGCAGAAAATACACACAATTTTATTTATAGTCATTACTATATGATTCAAAGGCAGATTACCTTATCTATTATTTTATATTTTTACTCCGACAAATCAGACCAGTATGTTATTACAATGGGTCACCTGTGTCTCCATCCCTCTGACAGAAGTCTTTTGCTTAACTTGTCTTCGTTTTCTTTCTTTTTCCAGTATGGACCTGTATGCCATTACACTGTTTTGAAAAATAAGGAGAGGTTTTAACTGCCACCCGAGACGATAATGGTTACCGGTTCTATACTTTGAGTCAGAATCTTCAAGTGGGCTGTGATTAATGATGGCAGCAGAGTTAGTCGGGCCCTCCAGGCCCCCTCTCTCTTTCACGTCTCCTCGGTCTAAACACTGAGATCCGGGTGAGATGCTGCGGTTCTGTCTTATTAATTGCTAATTTCTCTCTGTGTCACACCGCACACGCGCAGAGAAAAGGGGGCGTCGGGCAACAAGTCCCCCCGGTGCGCAGCATAATATTGACCCCACAATCCGTCTCTATTGATTTCACCATCAGCCTGGACTCCTGACGCATGCATAAGGAGGTTTATACCTGTGAGTAAATATAAGACGATTGGTCGCGTTCGCTGCAGTCATCGCCTCAGAAGTGGAGAGGAAAAAATTGATAAATTTACCAGGGTGCAAACATGATTGCCTTCTTGATTTTGTTCTTTCTATAAACAAATGGACTCTGGTCTCCAGAAGGGGTCGCCATCATGTAAAAGCAGTGCGCCCATGGGTGCGTTAAGGATGGGAGGGGGTCTCTCCTTCTCTCTTGCTTCAGCAACATCAGATCGGAGTTATTAATTAATGAATCTGAGGCGCGCATCGTGCCTTCACAAATGTGCGCATTAATCAACAGCCCGGAGCGGTTTTTATATATTTAAATATATATTTTTCTTTTTTTTCTTTGGGGGGCTCTGAAATCCACAGACTGTGAGCGGGTCCCTCAGCCTCTCAGTCCTCTCCTGTTATTTACAGTCCGTGTGAAATGTCTCACTTTGCTGCCCTCGGCTACCGCGAGATATGTCCACTTTCTTTTCTCAAAGCTCTCAAAAAAAATAAAATAAAATAAAAATAAAATAACCCAGGTAAATTAAAGAATAAGAAAATCAACTTACAGGAACACAAGCCATAAATTAAAGGGATCGATATATATTCGCCGCTGCAACTGTCTCCTAATGGGAATAATGTTGGATTTGTTTGGGGGTGATGGGGGGTTAGGGAGGGTCTTCTCCGGCCACATAAAGCGCGATTATTTCAGCGGAAGAAAAAAGAAAGCGCTCAAACATTGACGAGCTGGAGGCCATTGTAACAAGGCGCTGGGAAAAAGGCAACGTAATGAGAAAATGTGGGCCCGGGGCTCGCCTAATTAAATCTTAACTGATTGAAATAACGCTTTGAATACCTCAAGGCTTGACTAAACTCCGGCTATTTCCCTTTTTATTGCGCTTTATTTATTCTGCCTCTCTTTTTTTTCTTTCTTTTTCTTCTTCTTCTGCAGCTTCAGGACTGGCCGCCGCAATCTCAAGCGTCCAACTCTAAATCCCTGATGCGAAGTTATTTGATTCATTATCATTTTAACATCATTAGGAATTTGTTGTTTTTTTTAGGCCTTGATGTCCGCAAAGGACGGTGCAGTCACTGAAACTGAAGGATAAAAAATAATGATAATAATAATAACAATAAAAGGCCTTTTTTTAATCTCAACTGTAAATATTTTCCACTTGTTTAACGGAGTTTTTTCAATTTTACAAATGTTAGCAGTAATTTAATCATTTTATGCTAAGCTTAAGTATTGGAGAGTTTCTTCTTGGAAATGAAAATAAGGATAAATTTGCATTAAAAAAAATTAATGGAATAAAATGCATTAGCAAAAGGCCAGAGGAGAGAAATGAGTGACGGCTGTGCATGCACGCACGCATACATGCGTTCAAGTGAACGCGTGTTTCTCCCTCCATTGTCTGAGAAGGAAAAAATATATATATATCATAAATGATAAATAGATAATGGAGCTGTCTCCTGCAGACGCGCTCATCAGTGGTAAATGGGGGCTGGCGCGGGGCACCGCGGAGAATTAAGGCGAAAGAGTTTGCAACATTCCTGCAGGGTGTAAGTTGTTGACGATTAACACACACACAACCACACACACACACACCCTAAGGGATTCAAGAAGAGAGTTACAGCCTTTATGGGATAAGGAGAAAAAAAAGTCAGAAATCAATTTTATTTTTATTTTTTGTGGTCTGGTTTAATTTGATGATTTTTATATTCTATACTCCAGCTGTTGCTTTCTTATGATCATGTGTTATTTCTCATTTAGAAGACAAACAAAATGATATTTAAATCAAAAAAATAAGCTAAACATTGCAGCGGTTAACTTTTCTTACTGCTTCTTCTATTTTGATTTGGCTTACAATCGCACAAGATGGGGATTTATATGTCCTCCATCCACCAACCATTTGAAAAATACCAACAAGGGAAATTTTCTTCAGGCTGATAAGTAAAATGCTCCATTTCAGGTCTAATTCTTTGTTTATTCCTTTGGCCCGTTGGAAGGGTAAACTTTGGAGAGCCTCAAAGCAAAACTCACCAACTTGATCAAATTTACCCAGTTTATTTATTTTCCCTCATATCGTGACTGTGAAATCAGCCCTTTCTCCTATTTTGAAAGAAAAAAACACACTACAAAAAGCATTTTGTTTCCGTTAAAAAAAAAATCAAAAGTTCAAGTTAAGATGCTGTTTATAATAAAGAGAAGTAGAAAACTAGAGGGAGAGAAAATAAATAAATTCTAGCCAAATTCACAAAATGTATCCGGTTGAATGTTTTTTCGTCTCTCATGTTTTGTCTTTCACTTGCACAACTCAGCCCTGCTTCTTATTAAAAGCCAAAAGAAAAAAAAAAAAAAAAAAGAAGTTCCTTCTTAGAAAGCCTTTTCGGTGCTGCTATAATAAACCATTTTCCCCGGGCTTTATTGATCAGTCACTCTGAGCTAATGTAATTATCCTCATCAATAGGGGGACTGCAGGGAGAATCATTATGTGGTTGACATTGATAAATGATCAGCCCAATGCGGCCCTTTTCTCCCAGGGACCCCCGCCTTTGACCCGCTCACGCAGGCCTGCATAACGTAGTCATAGAAACACCTTATGGCGAGAGGAGCGAAAACTGCTGAAATGTTAAAAAAAAAAAAATAGAAAGGGAAAAAGGAGGACAACACATGTAACAGAGTGCATACATACACAGAAGCTAAAAACTGTCCCCCTTGAGCAAGCCATTTTTGGGGAGAAGCAGCTGCGCAGTGCAGGACACTCAGATCACCACCGAATCAGAGATTTAAAAGAGAGAGAGAGAAAACTAAGAAATTTATGTCGCTCTCTCTCGCTCAAAAAATGCACTTATGTGTCCAAAAATACACAGATAAACAGCCTTCTGTTCGCTCTCTCTGTGGAGGAAAAAGGCAATAATGTGAGCGTCATTATTAACATGTTGCAGCAGCTCATTGTGTGGACTTTTAATATTGTTGCGGCGACATTAGAAGACGAAGAAGAAGAAGAAGGAGCGCAAAGAGGTTGCATTGTGCAGCAGAGCAGAGGGAATATATTCCCTGTTTTATTCCTGCAGCAGCAGCCCGGACTGGCTTTGACAGGGAGGAGATGAAGGGGAGGAGTTGTTTAGCTCGGCTGGATCATCCATCATCCCTGTCACACCGAATCGGCAAAAGGAAAGCAGCAGAGGCAATCTACCTTCTGTCTCTTCGGGGAGGAGGTGGCGGGGATGGAGGGGAGGAAGAGAGGGAAGAGAAAAGAAAAGAAAGGGAAGAAACTATTAATATTAAAATCCTCTCCATCTATAGAAACACTCACGTTTTTTTTTGTTTTTTTTTTTACTGATAATCTCCGCACAAATCAGCGGCATTTCCTTTCCTTTCCGCTTAAACATCCAGAATAAAGAGAAACAGAAATGCTGAATAGGTTATAAATTATTGAAAGAAGAAGAAAAAAAAACATGTTTGTTAACTCAACTATTGCGTAAACCCTATAAATAAACATTTATTTATTTTTTTTATTTAACTGCGTGGCCGAGGCCCAATATGTTTGCATAGGAAATAAAATAAAAGATATAGGCCAGATTTGTAGGTGCAGCTGCAGAAATTTGCAGTTTTTGTTTGTTTGCTAGGTAGTATGTGGAACTGAAGCTCTGTAACCTATGGGAAGCATATAAAATAAATAACATTATAACATTTAGAGCGCATAGGGCCACACAATAAATTTGCAAATAAATATAAATCATCCTGTTAACCATGTCCTTTTCCGTCTTTTTTTTAAAATTGTTTTTTTTTTTTGTAATAAGATTTCTAGCGAAAGTGCACGTTTTTTTTAAGACTAGACATTTTAAGATTCGAAATTAAAATGTAGTAAGTGTTTTAAATTAAAATGTTTAATTAAAAACACATCAAGCCTAACCTAGAAAAGCATCTTAGTGAAAATGCATATATATATATATATATATATATATATATACACTGTATATATATATATATTTACATTATATTTAGATTTTTGAAGAAGAGCTAAATATAATTAAACAACATATGAATAAAATACTGAGTCACTATTATTATTATTATTATTATTATTATTATTATTATTATTATTGTTATTATTATTAGTACCAAAACTTCTTGTGCCAGTAGCATTGTGTGCTTCATTAAAAAAAACATAGCTGGTAGAAAATAAAATTACCGTAAAAGTTTTAAAAAATCCTCCTTTGTCTATTTGAAGCCTTGAACCACACATTGCAGAAACTTAAACTTTTTCGTAGAGGACAAAAAAAAAAGAAAGAAAGAAAGAAAAAAAACGTGGAAAAAAATCAGACAGAGAAATGCCGTCATTTGTGGTTTTAGGCTATGACTTGGATGGCCGCAGGCAAACACAGGCAGTGAGAAGGGGGGAGAAAGAGAGAAGAGATAGCCTATCACAGCCCTGGGTTGTACTTGCAGACGACAATGACAGATTCGGCCAACAGGCGGCGCTGCAAAACGGTAGAATCACACTGTGCGAGCCAGCCATGCTTCTGGCTGCATGGAGGCAATTATTCTCGAAGCAAAGTCTTACTGTGTTTTTTTTTTTTCTATACTAATAATTCTGAAGAAAATAAAATACTATTCGGCATCTGCAGCAGGGAGGAGCAGCCATAAAATAATTTAATTCTCATTTCCCCACTTTTTTTAATTTAGAAACTGTAAAACAAAAATGAATCTTCTGAAAACATTTCTCTATTTCTCTCTCTTTTCCTTCAAATTCACCATCACCTGGAAGTTACAGTCAATCACTTTTATTTACCTTCATGTCAGATTTTTTTTTTTTTTTTCCATCATTTGATTTCCAACTAAAATGGCTTGGTGGCAAGTTTGCTGTGCAATTTGCTCCCTTAATTTGCATTTGAAAGTTATTTATCATTTTGAAGGGAACATTTGTGTGCCTGAATAAATTGCCGTGGCAAGACGGGCCTCTGCCACAATTTGTTTTTGTCATTTTAAGAGGGGCCATTCAGCAGTGAAGGAATCTATTGCAAGAAGAGCGCAGGAACAAAGTGAGAAAGTGATGTATTTTTATAACCATGTGCAAAAATAAATTTAACATGCAACAATATACCCCGACAATAATTAACCAACCAAGCTGAGCTCTGTTAAAATGTAGGAGTGTGGGAGGGGGAGGGTCAATTACGACTTTGTATGCAACACAGTTAATAACACAAAAAATCTAACAAAAATCCAAAAAATGAAATATTTATTACAGCATTTGTGACTGAACACCTTTTAAACATTACGTCACAGTCCTCATACAAGTATTTAATGTATTTCTGACAAAGCTTAAGGGAGACGGCATCTTATCATCTAGTGAGGAACACGTGCTGAAAAAGGAAGGAATTCATGGACATACAATATCAATGCCACAGCAGATCTGAAACTAGCAAAAACATTCTTTTTCAATTGAGGTAAACACATAGAATATCTAACATGAAACAATTAATAGACTGAACTCTGTACGAAGTTTGTTACAATATTCTCTCCGCTTTTTTTTCCTCCCAAAAGCATTGAGTTCATAATTTAAGTGTAGTTGTTTTTTTTTTTTGTTTTTTTTTTGTTTTTTTTCTCTTTTTCCGCTTATGTTTTTTTGGTGCATCAACCATCAAATGCTTCTCCAGTGCCACAGAATCAACATCTGTGTCAGTTATTGTCCTTATGGCAAAATTGTGTCAATCCGGCACGTGAAGAAGCGCTGCAGAGTGTTGCTCTCAAGCTTCCTTCCAAAGGCTCTTAACCAATGAGAGTCCAGGGTACAAAAGAAAAAAAAAAAGTTGAAATAAAAAAAAAAATGTACAAAAACCAACACAATCCAGTGCTTGGGCAAGTCAAACAACGAACCTTTTTCTCCTTTAAAACCTACAGGGCAAACATTCATCCTTGAACCAAAAGAAAAGAAAAAAAAAAGACAGAGAGAGGGGCATGACAAATGTTCAAACTGAATCCTTTAGCAGCCTTTTCCCATCATGCCCTGTTTTTAGAGGGAGGGGGGAGGACCTGATTGCCCCTCTGTGGTTTGAAGCTTTGTTGAGATGTTCCATCTTCTTATTGTTTTTTTTTTTCCTCTTTTTTTTCCATGTTTAGTGTTGTGCTGCGAGAGAGTTTCTTCTCCAGGAAGGAGCACACACAGTGTGAGAGAGAGAAAAAGGTTAACCTTTAATTCTAAAACTAGCGCAACATAAAACATGTGATCAACAAAACGAAACAAAACAAAACAAAAAAAAAATGCACAAGTTTTAACTTATTTATCTATACTTTTTATACTACAGTAGTTATAACTCTTGGAGTCTTTCTGCTTCTTTCTCTTTTTTTGTTTTTATTCAACTTCTGTGGGGTGATATTATTCTCATTTTGAAAGAGCGTGTCACATGAAAATATGTGTGTCATGGCATGTGCCAAAAAGAGTGTGTCTGTGTGTGTTTTCCATCACGCGCATCTGTCCGTTCATCGCACGTTTTTTTTTTGTTTGTTTTTTTTTCCTTTTTTTATGTCAAAACATTTCGCGTTGATCTTTACCAAAAGCCCAAGACTTTACAAAGTGTTCTTGTCAGCTTGGTCCTCCATTTTTATTTTTTTATTTTTTTGGATGAAAGTAACAAAATTGACAATATTTTTTAAAAAAGAATCACAGCTCGTCTGGAATTCTGCTTCTTTAGTGTCAAATTCTGGTCAAAAGGGTTCACTTTTATTCTTAAAAATAGTCTCAAAATAGGATTTATAGTGGGCTGCTTTCTTCTTTTTCTCTCCTTTTTTACTTATTTTTGGAAGTGTTTCTTGTCGTAGCTTCTGTTTTCGTCCCTTTACTATTGGGCGTGGATGTCCAGGCCATATCCTCCAGTACTGGGGTCAATGGGTGAGAGCAAAGGGGGTCTCTGTGCAGACATGGTCATTCCTGGGTGCAACGAGGGTCCTCCGTGCATCAGCATGGTGTGGGGAGCGTGGGGATGATCGGTAAGGTACGCATGGCGAGGTGGAGGTCCGGGTCTGAGCTGCGACGGGTGAGAAGGCATCTGATGAGGGTTGGAGTAGGTGGGTGGGCCCATGCTCATGCCCATAGGACTGCTCTGAGGTACGTACTCCCCTGGCATGACTGGCAGACCTGAGGGAAACACAGAGGGAGAGAAATGTATTCATGGAGTCAATAAAACTGCAGCTTTGACACGCTCCTTCCCCATTAACAGGCCTTAATTCAATTTAACCTCAACTTTGCCAACAGAGAGCTTAGCAGACTTTATGACATTGCGTGTGTGACTACAGAGCTTTTAGCCTCCGCATGTAAAGAGAGACATTATTGCGCTGGGCTATTTTAGTCCATGGTGAGTGGTTTACAATGCCCAATAGCGTTGTGGTCTGGTCTCAGGTTGGAAAGCGATCCACAGACAGCGGCGGTCCTGGAGGATGTGAGGAAAGCCGAGCAGGGGTATTGATGTGGAGAAGTGCTAATACTTTTTACTAGTGGAACAGTCAATTCTCCGGCTGAATTTAGTAGCAATTTCCCCCGGGGACAAGTCTCTGCGAGTACATATTTACTCTGAAATCCCTTAAAGAAGACGCTAAATAATTCAGGGCTCAGAAAGTTGTATCAGCTAAACCGTGAACATCAGGCCTCATTTTGTCTGTTGAAACAGAGAATTTTTAGGCTAACAATTCCTTGGAGAAGAAAAGGCTTACCGCTTAAGCCTTTTTTCTAAATTCATATTTTTATTCTGATTGTTTGCCTGAGGTCAACACAAAAAAAGCCCATGGTTGTGGAGGTGGAATTAAAATGACACCGTTAGCACTATTCCTCTGATGTAAAATTGCAGTGGCAGCATCATGGTGTGGGGAAGCTGTCAATAGAAAAAGAGTTAAAGAAAAACCTGTTAGAGACTGTAAAAGACTCAAGATTTTTGGTGTTCTTTCAACAACAGCCTTCTTACTGACACTCCTCTATTAAAGGAAGTTTTTTGGATTGCAAGATCCAAAACACAGCTGCTCCACATGTAGGCTGCCTTGTTTTGGTCATTTTCAATCGCTCTTCATTTTTTGTCACGTAATCCTCTAATGTTATCGAACAAATCACTAAATGTGTTTAGAGAAAAGCTGTATTTATCCCGACACTAAATGATGAATTTTATTTAAGAGTATCCAAGTAAATGAGATTTAATACAAATGTTATGCCACAATTTTCATCATAAAAAAAAAAAAAAAATGGAAGAAAATCATGTGCTCCTCCGTCACTCCACAGCTGTGCGCCACTTTGAGTTGGCATACGTTCAAAAAGGCCAATAAACCACATGGAAGTGTGTGGGTGTAATACAAAAAGATTTAAGGGGTCTGAATACTTTTGCAACATGCTGTAGCGGAAGAACAGCAAGAGCAGGAAGCCGCAGCGAGACAAAGTAACAAAGATAAAAGGAAGCAGGCAGAGAATGAAAGGGAAAAGGAGGTGGATATGGTGATGTCCCCTAAGATGGTCTCCACTTCATATGTGTAGAGACCTCAGCATGCTGGCATCTCTCTCACTGTGACAGCACCCAGGACACAGAGCTGGCTCAGCAGTGCCGCTGTTTGGCTTTTCATCCGACTGTTTGTTGTAATCAGAAAGAAAAGAGGAAGATGTGCTGGAGGGGGGAAGGTTGCATCTCCTGGAGTCTGGGACTAGAGTGTGAGAGCGCTGATGGTCTGGAGGACCAGAACCTGCGGGGAGAGGCGGGCAAGCGGGAGGCCTCTGTGAAGCCAGGGGGCCTTTTGGGGTGGGACTGGGTCTGGGCTGGCCCTGCTTTGTAATGTGAACCCCAGGGGGAATGAAGCCGTAATAGGAGAGGAGAGGTCACTGTAAGGTCACCGGGCATGCTCGCTCTCTGCATTCCTCCACCTTAGTACACCACAATTAAGAAGTGACACTGGAAGGCCCCAGTGGAGGCAGGAAGAGGAGAGGGCCCCGACTGATAGCCGGTCTCATCGGTTGAAACCTGTGCCATCTACCGTTTTAAAATCTCACTACTTGGGTCGTAAAATAAATAAAATATTCAGGATGGGAGGGCATGATGGGGGCCCCCGGCCTCCATATAACCCAGATCAGCTCCTGTTAAAAGGCCCAGCAGATGTTTTTTGACACTGTAAACTGGTAATCTCTTCTCTTGTAAGCTGCTGTCATTCCATTAAGTAGATCCGAAAGCCCCCTCCACTCCCCCCATTTATTAACAAGAGTGGTAAAACCATCTGAAGACAATAACTGAGGAACAGACTGGGCCCCTGTCCTGCCATCTCTGCATGCCTGCCTCCTGAATAGGCTTTGCATTTCTGTTATGGCACAGTAGTCCTGCTCAATGGCTGGCCATAATTAAGTACCAAATATACCATATTGTGTGGCTGTGTAATCAAATCAAGAGAGGGTAATATTCCTCTGTATTAAGCTATTAATGTAATTGTTCATGAAGCATAAAATATGTTACGTAATTAAATCGTCTCAAAATTATATAGACGTATATTAAGAATTAGTCAACCTGAGCAAATGTTGTCTCTGTGTGACTGTTTTAGGGAACATTGCTTCCTGATTTTTTTTTTTTTTTTCAGGCGCCATTAGCGGAGACAGGAGGGGATGAGACCGAACGTCGTTCTAAAGACAGAAAGAAAGCCAGCACTGGAGGGGTGAAATGATCTCTGTCGGAAGAATTGCTGCTGTGACCCTTTGGAAAATCCAGTCTGCATTTACATATAAAGGATTCTTTTAATCAAGGTAAGTGTTATTATATTGTGCCCCATTGAGCAAGGGAGTTTGGGTGTTAAATAAAATCTGCTCTGCCGTGCTTCCTTTAGGATGTGATAAGTCTTGATTTTTCAAATGCCAGCACCGCAGCGGAATGGCATTTATGGTGGGGGAAAAAAAAGTATTAAATACGTTAAGGTTATCTGTAATGGGGATGGGTAAACTCAAGTTATCCCAAGGCAATTTAAAATCAAAACAAATAGAGACATTAATCAAGCTGTATGTGTTAAAATGGAAAGCCAAAAAAAATATGATTTGAACAAATGAAGGAAAAAAGAAGCAAAACTTTAACAAAAGCCAAGAAATCATCTGAAATTGTCAATATTCAGAAAACAATTATCCCTATTGATGCTAGTTAATACCAGATTCATTAATGCTACCCCAGAAGGGTCTCTTATTACTAAGATATCATATAAGAAGCATATCTTGATTGGTAAAAACAAAGAGTTCTCTCAAGACCTTTCAAGCTTTATTACTTCTAATTACATGCTTAACAGATATCTCTCTAAACTTTTTAATGTTCCAGCAGGATTTTAGCCAGAATCGATAAAAGGAAAGAACATTTTGAAATAAACCAGGCATGGCCAGGTTCTCTCTGTAAGATTTCCATCAGAGGACCATCAAGGCCTCAATACATGCTCACAGCATCTGACTCCACTGATGAAGAAAAAGTGTGTTTGAAGCTCAGGAGAAGTTTGTTGTAGAAAATTTGGACAAACTAGTGAAGTACTGGGAAGATACAGTCTGGTCAGATGATGTCGACATTGATCTCTTATGATGTCATTGTCAGTCCCAAGTTTGGAGGAATCGTAGTGTATATTATCTCAAAAATATGGTGCAAGATTGTCTTTTGGCAGATCGGCCTGATAGATAGGAATCTGAAGATGAAATAAAAGTGGATCTTTCAGCAAGACTATGATCCCAAACATGCAGCCAAGGAAACTCTCAAGTGGTTTTAGAGAAAGAACATGAAGCTCCTAAAATCACCCAGCAGTTTGTTTGACTTGAATCTGATTGAAAGAACTGTAGAACCAGAATGCGTAGAAGAGATCCCCAGAATCTCCAAGACTGGGCGGAAGAATGGGTCAGCATCACATCTGAATAACGCATGCAGCTAGTTTCTGCATACAGAAAACTTGCTGTCGCGAATTTCTCATGCCCAAAAAAGGCCTTTCTTTTCTGTATTTAGCACATTTTAGTAAGCATGTTCTACACTTTTCCTTGCACTATTCCGCTTTATAACACACCCTTTATAGACTGTTTTGTTTTGTTTCCTTTTATGTGTGGATTAATTGGGTTGTAACTGACATCTGGTTTGAATTAAATCTCTATAGACCCACTAGAAAAACATTTACTGAGAAAAACATTGGCATGTTCAATACTTATTTTCCCTACTGTAGCTGTGTCGGATGTGTGCAACCAGTCACACAGACAGCCTGTGTGTGTATATGTGTGCTAGAGATCTCCTTTATTTTGGATACAGAATGGATTCTTCTATGAATAACCATTTAAATTTATCTCAGTGTCTTCTGTCTTAGAGTCCCAGGTCAGGCTTGTCACTGCTGGCCCCTACAGTGCCCCCCTTAAATTGTCTCCCTCCAGTAAAAAATAATCAAAACACACAGCACCCCCCCCCCCCACATGCTCATTCCTACCAATACCCATCTCAAAGCAAATCCCCATTGAAGGATCGACCATGTCACCCACAGCCCGTATATCTAGCTCAGGGACTATAATGTACTGCCGTGTTCCCGTCTTTGCATATAAGATAATTTGGGCATCAATCCTTCCCCAGACAGATTTATGTCACTCGGAGGACAGTTTCACTTCTCCTTCTTTATCGCTTCACTGGAGCCTGCTTAATTTCCCCCTGTCAGCCCCTTCCCCAGGAGATGTTATTTTTTCCCTAAATGTCCAACATTTGCATTGGCTGTCCACGACGAGGAGAGCGATGGCGCTATTGTGATAAATAAATTTGTGGATGCCATGCAAGGTTGTTTTCCCCCCGCCTCCCTTTTCTTTATCCTGTTGTTGTCCCCTGTTGTCTGGCGTCTACAAGTCGGGGTCCTCGCCATCCCAGGACAACTCCCACTTTTTTCACAAGTATCCAATTCATCCTCTGCCCTCCCACTTTGACACTTAAAGCATGTTGCTAAAACATTTAGCCGAGAACTGTTGCTGGGGATTAAAACTTGCCGTAAAAAAGACAACGTGCTGCTCAGCTGGAAAGGAATTCTGAGGAAAATCTGACCCTGACTCGCCCCCTAGAGACAACAGTAAAACATGTAACAAAGAAATTCCCAGTACTTACTTCCCCCTTTTTCTTTGCGTTACAAGATGGAGGTTACATGTAGTGCCATTGCCCATCCATGCCCATATTCATCCCCATTCCACTCATAGGCCCTAGAGAGAGGAGATAAATGCCAGAAACAAAAGGATCAGCAGGAGTTTGAATCACAGAAAGACTGAAGAAGACCCATTGATAGACAGGATGAAGTTGGTTAGCTTAAGATGGAAATGATGAAGCACAGGTGGAAGAGTGCGAGAGCGTTGACAGTGCCTTGAAAAAGAATTCATTCTACATTTATTTTCACATTGCTACTACAAACCTAGATGTATTTTATGGGTATTTTAAATGATAGACCAACACAAAGTAGTGTATAATAAAAACTTGAAGGAACACTTCAAAAAAATCTTTTTAATTCCTTTACAAATAAATATCTAAAATGTGCTTTAAACAATTGTATTTGGGCATCCTTTGATGCAATTACAGCTTCAAGTCTCATAGGAAATGTCTTTAAATACTTTGTATATCTAAAGACTGAAATATCTGCTTGTCTTTGACAAATCCATCTTCAAATCAACACATTTTGCTGTTTCTACTGAAGAAAAACATTTTCTTCATAACAGTTTTACCACTTGAGTTATGGATCTTTATAACTCCTAAAACCAACTCCATCATGCTAATTGTTAATTAACACCGTATGATGCTACCACCACCATGTTTTACAATGGTATTGGTGTGTTTATGGTGATGTACAGTGTTAATTTCTATTTTAAAAGTTTGGAGAATCTGGAGGCAACGGTGTCAATGTGTTTTAGTTAGTGGAATCACAGCGACTACGAGACACACCGCACCTTTCAGATTTAATTTGTATAAAACGTCAAAAATCACATATCGCTTTCCTTCCACATCACATTTATGCACTATTCTGTGTTGATCACATAAAACCTGAATGAAATACCTAAAAATGTAACATATCGATGTAAAAAAGCATTTATTCTTTTGATGATGATACTTTTTAAAGGCACTGTGCATGTTGCTTTGCATCTTAGATTTAACTGTGGTTACTTCCAAGGATTTTTTTTTTAATGCAGGGAAGTTGACTTGTAAGAAGAATAAACATTGTCATTGTGGTTCATGTGGTTAGTTGTGAGGACTTTTCCTAGACTGGCTTGGCTATATCTCAGTGAGTCACATCAGTGAGCTTCAGCTTTTCAAAACAGCCAAGAGTGAAGCTAATGGACGGTAAAGCAAGGGTGTTGGAAAGATAGATAAAAAAAAATAGATATATGATGATGCATTTACCAGCTGGTCGGATCCCCATGTGTTGCTGACCATCCAGCACGAAGCTGCCCATTGGCTGGCCCTCTGGACTGTACGCTGCTCCTTGACTCACTGAAGGATCAAGAAGAAAACCTGATTGTAGTCAAAACGTGGACATGAAAAAGGGAGTGGGGGAGGGGGAGAAGAAAAGAGAACACACCAGACAATCAGCAGTTGTCTCAGCTCCAGCCCAAACATACTGTAAGACATTGTGCTCGTGTTTGTGGACTGCATTGACTGACGCGTGGCATGCAAACACGCATACAGTGGGTCCTTATGCATGCAAGCACACACACACTTGTGCGTACATGCTGTCGGTGTCATTGAAAACCATGCTCAAGGAAGATGCATTGTTCTCAAAGCAAGAGAAGAGGACGTGCAGTTTGACAGGATGAGAGGAGTTGTTGCTGTGAGGGACAAAATAAGCCATGTGCTTTTTATAGCATGTGCTTCTTTTTTAACAAACAAGAGATGCAATGCCACTGAACTTGTTTGACCTATAGGATGTGTCATTATCCACTGGTGTGAATGATTTATCTGATCCCACAGAGCTCAGCAGTAATCATCAGTTAGCTCAGTTGTGTCTGGTTTTGGTTATGATTGGCTGTATTCTCTAAGTCCCTTGGTGAAAGTATTCAGACCCCTTCAACTTTTTTCTATTTTGTCTCAGTCAACAGCAAACATCAATTTATTTTATTGGAAATTTTAAGTGATGGACCAACACAAAGCAGCACATCATTTTGAAGTTAAAGGAAAATAATATATTGTTTTCAAAACAATTCACTAATAAAAATCTAGATTTCATGTCACCTCCCAAGACAGTATTTTGTTTAGCCACCATTCATTGCTGTCAATTCAAGATGCAAGTTTTTAAAGGTTATCACTACCAGATTTGCTGGTTTACTGAGTGAATTTTTTCAACCAACTTCTCTTTCCAAAACAGCTCAAACTGAGTCAAATTGGCCTTTGACTGGGCCATTCTCACACAAGTAGCTCTTGCTGCTTGTTTTCTTTGTTAGGCTCAATCTTAAATGTTTGTTGAATTTTCAGGCATTGTATATAGTTTGTGGCATTAAGATTTAAAGAAATGTAACAATGCATCTGTATACATGTCACATGTGTTTGTATAGGCTTTTTTCAACTCAAGCTCTTCTTTCTCCTACTAAAATTTTACGCTTTCACAGTTAAGAGGATTTCTTAATACTTAAAGACATAATTCAGAAGAGGGATTGCAGAGGAAGTGGAACATAAAACTAGTGCAGAAGGTGAGAGTATGTAAACCTACTTAACCCCAGGCAAAATAAATAAAAAAAACAAACCTAAATCAAATCAAAACAGACTAAAAAAGGAGATAACTCATAAGCTGCTGTTAGCTTCTCCGGCACTCCTCTTGTGTCCAATTAGTAATTCACAGAGAATGCTAATATAACCCTCTCTCCACTAAGACTGGGAAATGTCCAATTAGAGTAGATCAGCAAATGGCTTGCAACATTTTAGAGCATCACATTGAAAAGAGGGGAAAAGAGATTGAACAGAGTGAATAGAAATGGTTTTTTTTTAAAGAGTTAATAGGTGAAGGGGTGTAATGTTGAAAAATCTGGGTTCATGTAGGGGAAACAAGGGTTAAGAACACTTTCGTGCAGGTTGGCTGGATCCTTCTGCTTTTTTTTTTCTTTACCTGCTCGATTTGACTGGTCGATCATGGGTTGTACTATTCTTCTTCTGGCGTTAATAAACCTGACAGAAAGAGAGAAGGGGGGGGGGGGGGGGGGGGGGGGGGGGGGGGGCAAAGAGAAGAAATAAACATTAAATCAACCCCTCTTTCACACTCAGCAAGATTCATCACAGACCTCCACAAAGACAAACAGTTTTGCATGACTTAATGGCAACATTAGCCACAAAGTCCTTGAGAGAGAGGCGCACACAACAAAACAGAAACAAACAAAAGGGCAATTGTGTGCTGACTTGGGAACCCAGTGAGGGATACTTTTAATGTTCCATATGATCTATTCCCCACTCTTTTAATAAAGCTTTTGATTACGTTTGGTTGCTATGGGCATTGGGGAGACATTCCTCAAGTATTAAGTGCAGCTTGGGCACAGAGGCTTGGGCACATCCCTTTCTCCCTCTTCCTCTCTCAATCACACCTTCAGCCAGCTCTATGCAGCAAATACCAACTTTACCCACGCAGAGCATACAGAATTGTATATGCTGGTCTCTCCAAATGCTATTTTGCGGTGCGTCGGCTTCTTTGTGAGCAAATTGCAGGACACAAATGGTTCCTTTCATTGCATCCCACCGTTTTACCCCCACTGCAACAGTTCCCCTTGGTGGGACCCCCTCTCTGACTGCATTGTAGGGGGTTCTGCTCCCCTTCCAGCTGTCTAGAAATGAGGACCAGGCATGGGCCACTTTGTGCTTTCACGAGGTATTGTTATGTCAGTGAGCCCATCAATTAGGCTGTCTGAAGTTTTATCACCACCACAGCAGCGAATAAGTGCAGCTCCACAAAGCCTTCCCGGCCGGCCTTGCTCCTGTGGCTTTACCAGCGTGGAGCCAGAGGTCATCGGGAGGTAAGTGCCAGCCAGGGGCAACCTTTTTAACTTCGAATGACGTGCCTTGGGCTCTGTCAAGAGCAGGGTGCATGGTCACAAAAACCAAGCCAGCTCTCGATATTCCGTGAAACGTTGACCCCTTTCCAATGCCGTTTTTTCTTTTCACGTATGCTTTCAAAAAACCTAAAACAAAAAAGAAAAAAAGTTGGCCGTAGTCTCGCAGGTAACACCATGTGTTTGACATTAAACAACAGTTTCAGATCATGTTGGAGCTGTCCAGCATGCTGGTTCAAAAAAACACGCAGGAGAGAGGGAGCGAGAGGGGGGCTGGGGGATTCACGTCCGTCCTCTAACATACAGGCCCACGGCACCATCAATATGGCTAAAGAACTGGTCATTAGAAGGAAGGGAGAGCTGGAACCAATTTGGGCTCCTAATCCCCCATGAAGCCCTGATACCTGCCCTTACCTTCTCCAATGAACTTAAACGGCTGTAATCTGCCCGGCTCAAAGTGACATGGTTAAATGTACAAAATGCACGGCTGGGAAAAGAGAGACGCGGCACTCATTTGCCAGGGGGCATCCAGAGTGCAGGTACACAGGGGTCCTGTGGGCCCCCGAGAGAAAAAAGATGAAACACATCCATATGAGGATAAGGAAAAAAAAAAAAGAAAAACATGAAGGAGGTGAATCGTAGTTAGACTGGGAATCATTTGATTCCTTTGCATTATTGGGGACTTAAATTAGGCCAGAGGAGGTTTTTCAGCAGAACAACAGATAAATCATAAGTAAGCTGTGCTGTCAGAAACAACTGAAGAAATTAAAACCAGACAGTGTTCATATAGTAGGAGGCATCTTTCTTAATTTAAAGTCTTCTCTAGTAACTTATGTTTGCAAGCTAGAAGTTATTTTCTGTTACCAGAAAATATACTTACAGAAGCAGGAAGGAAACTATTGGAAGTAGATGATTACAAAAATTTTGGTCTGCAAAAAAATTCCCAACTTACTTTTTTAACAAAGGTTGGGAAGAGAATTAAGTTTGATGAGTTTCAGATACATAAGAAACTATTTAAATGCTATAGCTTTACAGATATACATAAATATCATGTCCCAAAAATAAAACTGTATGAACAGTTGAACATTACCATTAAAAACTACAATGCAAAAAAAATATTAGATAAATGAGCTTTAGAAAATTAAATTAAAGTCAGACGCATATTGTAAAGGAGCATTTTTAGTCATCTGCACTAAACATCTGCACATCCTAAGAAACTCGGATATTTTATCAATATATAATATGTTGCATTAAAATGATCATGAGAGCTGGAACTAGAGAAGACTGTAAGATCACACACACAAACTTAGGGAGAGCAGCTCATTCTTAACCATCATTAGTATAAATTAATAACTGTTACATATTAGCCATGTTTTTTTTTGTTAATTTTTTCTTCTGTCACTCTTTTAGTCATTAGACTTTTTCCCAAAACAAATCATGTGACTTAATGTTTTAACCTTGTTTTGCACCATCAGCCAGACAGAAACTACAAATGGTGATAAGCCTAAATAGTGAACTCTGGCACATTTACACGGCCTGTTAAAGAATTTGCATTGTCCCTTTACACAAAGTAAAACTAAGAAGAAAAACTAGCTTCGAAAAGCAAGCAATAATTCTTAACCTCACCGTCCCTGCTTTAAGCGCTGAGCAGAGTGCGTGCCAAAATATATGCCCTGCCTTCTCCCTTTCTACGTTCACCAAGGGGCTGAAAATCACAACCATGTGCATTCATACCCACTCTGGGTCATAACCATAAACACGTAATATTAGGAACGTTCTACCCAGGTGCTGAATTTGACCATATGATTTCCAGTGACTGCAGAGGACTTTCTCCAGAGAGAGCGGAGCAGTAGGATCAAAGTGCCCTTTTCAATTTTCCGCATATATTCTGAAGGAAAAAAAAAAGTGTTGTTTGTGTTGTGTTTATCCAACTTCTTAGAGGACATGTTGTACCTAAAGTACACAGGAAATAAGGTTTCAATGTTTGCTCTCATTGAAATGGCCATTTTTAATATGAAAACACTTCACCGCTGTGAAGACACACAGATATCCAAGTACTTCCCACAAAGTCAGCTTCTCATATGGGTCTCATTTTTGTCAGTATTCCCAGCTCTAACTAATACCATATCACTCCACGAAGACTTAGATTTAGGGTTGCCACAGTAACCAGCACGCAAAAAGGTACACTGAAGGCAGTGATGGGACGGGGGGGTGGGGGGGGGGGTGACCGTGGCTCCCCTCTCGTGGCCTTAAAGCACCTTTTATCAGTCTGAGTAAAGCCAATTGAGATTATCAGACTCTGGCTTGATAACAATGTTTTCCCTCAACCCGTGAGCAGCTAATGGAGTGTGCTTAGAACAACACAGAATCCTCTAGAGATGATGGCAAGTCAGCTTGGATGGACACTCAGATGGATGAGCCCGGAGCCCCGAGAGACTCACAGAGGTTGACCACAGGGAGCGAGAATTCCTAAACCGCTCGCTAAAACATACGTACGCGCTGGAAATCGACACATAGCCACCATGGATACGACCGCAGCCACCGCCGGCGTGTCCGAAGGCTAACCAGAACACAGGAGACTCTCAGGGGGGAAACACTGGCTTCAAACCTCCAGCCTAAAGCTCGTGTTTTATTATCTACATCTGGTGGTCCGGCTTATTACGGCCTGCCTCTGCTCAGTGTTAGTGCGCAGGAGCGGCAACGCACACATGCACACAGAGGGTACACAGAGCACCTCTCAGCATGGGAACTCCATGCTGTCTTCAAACAAATAATTAAAGCCAGGGTTAGGGGTCATAAGGAGGTCATTCATCGGGATACAGCTCAGAATGTGTATAACACCGCAGGAGGGGCCAGCAGCAGCTCCACTGCTGTTTAATGTAAGGAGCTAATGTCGTCCAGCCAATAAGCCTTGAACACATTTTCATGTTGCACATCAAAAAAAAAACCTGGAGAAGCGCGCACGTGAACCCGAGCTGCTGTGTGTATTGCACATGTCAGCACATTCTTCGCAGCATATTGCCAACTGGCTCACAGTAGCTCTTCTAGCTGACGTGCCCCCTAAACGGTGCAAGACATGCGTGCGCACCCACACACACACACACACACGCATCTCCACTTGACGACGGAGGACCCAGTTCCTCCATTATATGAAGTGGTAGGCTTGCTTTGGGCCCTGACTGTTGTGTCTTTGTGAGTCACAGAGGAAAATAACAGACAGATATGAATGATGGAGCCAGGGCAGCAGGAGTCCACTTGGCACAGGGTCTCCACAAGGCTGGATCAACACTGCATGCTTGGTTAATAATATCTGTTCTCACACGAGGAGGTGGAGGGCTTCACAGAAAGCTTTTTATCTGCTAACTACCTTGTCCAGTGTTGTATGTTAGTGCATATTTTGACATGGGAAAATTAAAGACTTCCCAGTTTTACAATGTCTTGCAAAAAGTATTCGTACCCTTTGACCTTTCTCACATTTCATCGTATTATAACTACAAACTTCTGCTTTTGAGGGCTTTATTCGGACAGGCCAACACAAAGTTGCAGACGGTCATTAAGTAGAAGGGAAACGATCTATAGTTTTCAAATATTTTAGTTTTTTTCAAAAAAGAAAGATCTGAAAAGTGTGTAATGCATTTGTGCTTGTGCCTTTGAGTCAATACTTTGTGGCTTGTCTAACAGGTTTGCTCATATAGAAACTAAAACTTTTAACATATAGTTCTTTTACTTCAAAACAGCCGAAGTTCAATCAGACAAGACGGAGAACATCGGCAAACATTTATTTTCAAGTCACACAAGAGAATCTTGATTCTATATGATTAATAGCGATGTACGTTGCTAGTTCTCTGCTTGCTACTTGGCGACTTCTGCTGGTTGCACTGGATTTTACTAAGGGAAATGAGAGTAAACCAAACTGAAAATAAAGGCACATTTTTCAATTCATTAATCGTTTTCTTCACGTTTCACATTATGTCCAGCTGTTGTCATACCTGGACATAATGTGTAAAAGCTAGAGATTTGAATACTTTTTTTGCATGGTACTGATTTAGATTTTTATTCTATGCAGAAAGAAACTCCACAAGATGACAGAGGCTGACACATTCTGTGGAAGGTTACTGGAAGTTTAAAGATGTAATCAGTGCAAACCTGTCTGTCTGACTCGGGGCTTGCCCTTTTCTTTCTTATTTCCTCATCTCAGTCAGTCAGAGAGGCCTTGTTTCTGCTTAACTGACTTGCAGCCACACCTGGTAACTCTGTCGTCTTGTCAGCATTCCTGCGCTGTAAAATTGTCATGCCAAACCACCTTAGCCTGGAGCACAGCCAAGAGATCGAGAGCGCGAGGGAGGGAGACGAAACCCCGCCAATCAAGAGCGGGGTTTCACTCGTTTGACGAGTTTGTGATGAAAGAAGGAAAGCGAGCCACAGCTAACGCTGGATGAGGCAGAGAAACACTGAACGCGCCTACGCGGAACTTCCAAAAGATTGTGGCTTGGAAATTTCAACACAAGGATGTTGACAGTTTATTGCCTGTATGGTTGACCAGAACATGCCCATTTTTCTAAACTCAAAAACCAAGGAAGAGAGTAGAAGTTTCCATTCGTCAGTCAGTCTCCAAGGCCCCTTTCTGTCTCCCTTGTAGGAAGATTACATGCAACACAATCTGTACAAGAATGTGCTGAGCTCAATCCATGATCACTGCTTGCAAACACGACTGTCCTCTGGTTCCTATTAAGGCTCATTGCTTCCATACTTCCGCTTCAGCCCAAAACAAAGATCCCAAACTGCCTGCAACTGAGTTACAGCTCACTGGAAACAGAAGAGGGAAGGATTCAGTTTGATCTCCTCTTTTATTGAAACGGCCAATCACTCTGTGTCCTTTGACCAGGAAGTGCATGCAAATTAACCCCATGAAGAGGGTGTGTTAGGTGTAAGCAAACACTAATTACGGTCTGGTCAGATACTGGGGCTACTGCATCTTCGACGCTGATCTATTGTAGTGTCAACACCAGTGATATAATCAGCTCTTAAGGTCCAGCAAAATCTCCATAATAATTTACATATACAGTAAGATTTCCACCACGCTGAAATGGCAGGACCACCAAATTTATCATAAACAATCAAGATTGCAGGCTTCATGTCTCCAATTAGGAACAGATCCATGGTTCTCAAGCTGAGGTATATGTACCCCTAGAGGCTCTTGGCCTGCCTTTAGCAAGAGTCAGAAGTTATGTTGTCATCAATGGAATCCATTGTTTGAGGTGGAAAAGAGGAGTGAATTAACTGGGATGTTGAGCAACAGTAGAGGGAAATGTCAAGGTTTCATTCACATTTATCTTTGTTTCACTTTATCTCAAAGAGGAAGACTATGGAGAAGAGTTCTAGAATAACCAGTATGAAGTAAAGTACTCTTTCACGCTGAGTGTGTATGTGAAAGATTTAATGAGCTGATGACAGTGTGCCATTATTATAGCACACTGTAATTCAACCTTAAGTTACTTGCATGCCTGAAAAAACAAACAAACAAAAAAACATTTAATCAAAAACACAAAACTTTACTTTGATTTTTCTTGATTTTTTTGTTTACCTGCTCAAAAATAACTTAATGGTGCAATGGTAGAAAACAAAAGAAAAAACAAAACAATTTTCTCACTTTTTTGGGGTATAGCAAAATCTTTAGTTTGCTCTCAGCAACAAGTACAGGATGTGAGTCATTATTGCTTTCACAACTTTACGAACGGGCGCAAAAAAGTCTGCTTTCGAGTAAATGTTACAGGTTGTTTGTGCTCTGATTTACTTTGAAATTTTGATGGAAGCAACATAAAATGTGGTTAATAAAATATTAATGCCTTAACATTTTTCACTTTAAGGAGGCTTAAATTTGTCAGTTAAAATCTACATCAACCGCCTGGACGGATGGGCCAAAATATGTAAAAACTTTGAATAGCGGAGCCACAAAATCTTTCTGGGGGCCATAAATGGTCTGTGGGCCACACTTTAAACACAATTTAATGAGATGAACAGTGCAGACAAACGTTTTTTGTTTTTTTTTTATGTTCGACACATTTCATAAGCATGGTAGTCATTGCTGTATTTTTAGATTGGAGGGAAAAAAAGAGACACCTCTGTTGTCCCCCCCTTTTGAATTCTAACTTAAATGGATCTTTGTGGACTGAAGAGATCCAGATCCAATTGTATGACTGCATTAAAATCTTTGAGAATGGTGGCATTTAAAAAAAAAAAAAAAGTCTGACTTTTCCGAGGTGGTACTGGTCATAAAAAGTTTGAGAAGTGCTGGAACAGAAAAAGGAAGCTTCTTCAAACTCATCGTATCCTCAATTTTTTTTTCTTCATGACTTTCCGCTTTAAGCTAAAGCAGGAGTCGTTGTTGGATGTATGTCGGGTGAACATTACCTCACCCCCATGTTTGATTTAGTGCAGATGTGAAGCAGAATGAGGCAGGAGCAGGTTTTTTTTTTTTTTTTTTTTTTGGAAACGTCAGAGAGGGCCTAAATTTGGGACAACCACTGTGTTTACATAGTTTTACCTCCGTCTATCTTTCCTTCTCCCATCCACAGCGCCCCCACGCAACCCCACACACAATCTTTTGTCTCCGTCTGAAAGGGGGACTGTTTCACCTCTGTTCCATGGACTTTCACTGACCTGTTTTTCTTTTCCTTTTTATTACTCCATTCATCGCCCATTTGCGGCATCCCTCCTCCCCCAACACCACCCTCTGCCCTATATGACTAACATTTGCATTGCTCCGTCAGTCGAGCTGCACAAGTCATTTCTCTCAGAAACCCGGGGAGTACGAGTCATTAAGACTCCAGTGGAAAATCAGACAAAGAATTATATATTTGTGTTGGAAACTGACAGGATTTAACGAGGAGCTAATTAAAATAAATCAATAGCACTGCGGCACGCTTGTGCTCCTTTTCCCTTTTCCAGCTCTGATCCTCTGCATCGCAGAGCTGGAGCGCTGCAGTGTGAACTGCGGTGCTTGGCTACTGATGGTTTAAGTCTAAAACGAGGCTAGAACCGACGAATGAGTTAAAGAGAAATCCCTAAACTGTCTCTGTCTTTTAAAGCAGAAAGAAAGACAACAAAACGAGATAAACATAGACATCCCTGCTGCTGTTTGCCCTCCCCATCTAGCACCGTCTCCCCTCTTCCCCTTGTCCAGAGAGGGCATGTCAGCTCTGGGCCCTGTAGTCCAGCGGCCTGACCCCTACAGGGCGGGCTGTGCGGCCCCAGCTGCTGACTGTCCGTCAAACACCTCCAGAGAAGTGTCGGACCAGGAAGACCACGCTTGTTGCCCCTTTGATCCGGCAAGCAGCAGCTGCTGCTCCACACAGCAGCACTTTGTTCCTCTGTCTCCTCACCACATTCTGTCCTACGGCACAAAAACTCTCAATCTAGTACAGAAGTGGAGGGTGAGAAAGCAGAGGAGGAAAAAAAATGTGGGGGTTATGATGGAGAGGGGGTTTAGAAAAAAGAAAGAGAGAAAAAACAATCTTTTTTTTCCTCACCACAGCACCAACAAGCTCTGACAATGTCAGCGGGGGTTTTTCTTGGCCTCGACACAGCTCTTAGGCATCTCCTGCTTGACGCTTTACCCTCCTTTTTCCTTTAAGAGATATGATAGTTATTGTTTAAATCAGCCAAGGTGAATAGAATGGACTGGGGCCAAGTCTGCCCCAGGCGTCAACACACCTGTATGAAAGAGGCCTTATTGTAGCAACCTAGCGTGGCTAACCTGCCCTAGCTCTACCAGTTTTTCTGATGTAAGAAAGAAGTACAGCCTCACATCTTTTTTTCTCTTTCTACCAGTCTGACCTTTGGTTTTTTTCTCATATTAACCTTCTATTCTTCAGAGGTTGGTACCTCTGCCAGAGAGTATTTCTGCACGTTAATACTGTAGCTCCCAAAAGTATTCACACCCTTTCAACTTTTATTTCTAAAAATTATTATTACAACCACAAACCCCAGTATATTTATTTTGTTAATGTGGTGTTTATTTGAAACTGAAAGTCTCAGTAGCTCCTCCTATCTTGTCATCAACCTCTGTATAAATGGTCTCTCATTCCTTTACCAAAAAAAAATCAACAGATCAGTGTTGCTTTTTATCATTGCATATAGGCCAAAACAAATAACCTTGATGTCATCTGACCACAGCACCTCATATTTGGTGTGTCATCCTCATGCGACATGCCAAACAGCAAGTGGGACTCCTTATAGCGTTCTATAAACAATGACTTCTTTCTTGCCTCACTTCCTATTGTGGGTCTCTGCAGCTCCTCCAGAGAAACTGTGCATTTATTGGCTGCTTCTATGATTCCTGCCCTCTTGAAGATCAGGTGGAAAGCCATGTTTTAGTACATTTTCAATTGTACGCTTTCCTATTTTTGAACTGTCCGCTATGTTCCCTGGTCCTCATGATGCTTTTTGTTCACTAATGTTTACTGAGGCCTTCACAGAAGAGCTGTGCTCATTCTGAGATTAAACTACACAGATGTGGGATTTGATTACATTCATATTTATCTAAGGGGTATCAAAGTCAAAGGGGTGAACGTGAACGCCCCCCAAACTTTTTAGACTGTGGTTATAGCATGATAAAATGGAAAAAGGACAAATGGGTGTGGAGTGTTGACAAGTCACTGTAGATAAGGAAGTTACAAGAAAAGTTGACCTACACCTTACTTAATGGGAGAGTACTTCCATATGAACACCCACTCTGTTAAAGCAGCACCCCAATAATGTGTATATGTGTGCAAGCAATATTTTCTGCCTGCCTTAAATCTATGGTACAAACAGTTTGGTAGTTTTTTTGTTGTTGTTTTCTGAGTGTGGCTAAGTCAATATTAGCCCCCTGTAATAGGCTGCAGCACATGGAGTATGACAGAGGCTGTCAGCGCTGGGAGGTAAGGTTCACTCCTCAGGAGCCAGTTTCTCACCTCATGAGTGGATGAGGGCATCCTGCCTTCATGCAGCTCCAGAAAAGGCTTACTCACAAACTGTCTCTCTCTCACACGCACACACACTGGAGTAGAGAGACTATCATTACACCAGCCTATCCATCAGCGTTCTTCAGATAAGTGGGTGTTTTTACAAGAACACCTCACTTTCTCAGTTGGGAAGTGTGCCACCCCACTTGCCCACATTTTCCACCCTTCCCTCCCCGTCCCCCACACAATGCCACCTCTGTGCGCCTGTGTGAGGAGGGCAGTTATAATCTCCATTTTCAGACACTTTCCCCCCGCTATCATACAAATACTTGGCTTTTTTAAGCCTCTCCGTCTCTCTTGCATTATCTTTCCATCTCTTATTTCATTCACCCCTTTCTTTGTCTCCTGCTCTGTCATCTTATGCTCCCTTTTATTCTCAACCTCTTTTTCCTCCCTGTGCCTGGTAATCGAGTGAGAGATTCAGTGACTCCGTGACTCCCCCTTATTGTCAGATATCAAACAGGGTGGCTTTGTGGATTACCAGGGGAGGCTGATAATGACATGATAGAGGCGTGATATTTCAAACAAAATTGAGTGTCAATTGCCTGCATCGTCTAGGCAACACAAGTGTCTGCATTTCAGCAGCCAGGCAGGAAATAAGGCCAATCTATTTCTTTTGGTACACATCAAACATCTCTATCTTTCCCTCTTTTTCTCCATTACGACTACAATGGATTCAGTTTAAAGAGAAGAAAAGTCCCGCCAACAGCAACACTTATCCTTTTGCAGAATTAAATGCGCTGTTTGGATTTGCAACTGTTTGTTTTCCTTAATTTAAAAGTAAATTAGCTAGTAGTAGAGAGCTGAACCGGATGCTCCTTATTTTGTTTTTTTTGTTTGAATGCAGAATCTCTTCTTCTTCAGTGCATACACACACATGCACATGTTTCCAAAAAGAATCTCCACCGTTTTACTTTCCTCCCAGGGCGCAAGGGGTTTCTATCATGCACATTTCAAAGATGTCTGAGTTTCTGAATTCACCTATTTGTGACCACGAGAGTCATCAGTTAAATGCAGGCAGCTTGCCTCTGACTTCCCATACTGAATAATTAATCGGCGTTTCGGTTGCACATAACTGCTTTGACATACATACGCCTCAGCACACACACACCCCCACGCGCACACACACCGAAGGGATGGGACGATCAGAAGCAGAGTTTAGGGCTAAAAAGCCAAGCAGCAGGCTAGTGATATAAATAGCTGTTGTTTGTGGAGGGGACTGCTGGCAGAAGCGGCGATGACACTGTGGAGCAGACCACAGGGACTGTGATGTGCCTGGTGGCCTGAAGCGAGCCCTCTGCCTCTCAGATCAGCTCCACCACAGGCTGTGTGCAGCTTTGACCGGCCCGCTTCACATGTGACAGCCTTAAACAAATACAACAAAGGCTCAGTCAGTTCAGCCTTCACTGCGGTGTATGGCCCTTGAATTTGAGTCTCTGAACTGTCATGTGCGATTCTCCAGTAACAACCTCAAAATACAGAAGACTTTAGGCTGAAACAAGCAGTGAAGGAAATAAGAAATAGAAATCAGCATTTCACATTGTTTTTGACAACTTTTTTTCTTAAATCTCTTTTTATTCCACCCATGAGTATACTGAGGGGAGCCTTGTAGTCTCTCTTTTGGGAGCAGGAGCTAAAAGCTGAGAACCTCTGAGCGCACAAGAGCACAAAAGGCATTCCCAGCACCAAATACACTGAAACATCATCACTTATGATGGGGAAATAAATATTCATCCAGACTGGGAGGAGATACAGAATTAGGTAATTTAAATTCCTTATTCTGTGACTCTCTACATTTTGTAACCCATGTTCTAGTTTTGGCTAATGCTTGCAGCCACTGCCTGTAACTCACCACAAATATGAACTAAAAACATGCATGTGTTCCAGCTTCAGAGACTAGAGAGATGTGCAGAAATCTCTCTAGTTTCTGCACATTTTGCAAAATTTTAACGGCAAGTACAACTAAAAGTCTTTTTGGAAATCTCTATACCAGATTTGTTTATTGAGGGATAGAAATCTTTTGCTTACTTCTAGCAGAACTGCTTCAGTCAGATTGAGTAGATAGCCTCTGTGAACATCAAAAATGAAAACTTCTCTTCTCAATCAGTCTCAAGCCTCTAACAGGGTTGTCTTCCAGGGTTAATCTGGGTTTAATTTTGTTGATCTTCACATTGACTCTTACCAGCTCCCCAGTCCACGCTAAAGAAAAGATATCCCACAGCATGATGCGACCACCACCATTTTACTCGTGTGCATGGTGTATTCAGGGTGGTAGGTCAGGTATAACCCGATAAGCTGCATTTTTCTTTCTATTGTTATTTGTATCCTCCTCAGCTTTTTAATGTTGTTCTATAAGGCCTAAGCTTTTGCCATTAGCAGACAATAGTCATTCCCAGAATAACTGATTCCTCATCTATAACAGGCCTGAACTGAGATAGAGCAGCTTGAACCGACAAAGAACTATATTGATTTATAGAGTCTTCCATGATAGTCTTATTGGCCTACACTTCAAAGCCACAGAGGGCACTGGAGCCATGAATCACAGCTTTAGAAAACATTCTCACACACGCACACACCCCCCAACACATTATACACACACACACCAGGTAATAATGATACACCATAGTGTTGTTAAGAATGTGATTACAACTCTCTTCCATTTTATATCCCAAAACACTCACTTTTACTGAAAGGAGTAGGAGCAAGGTCGCTGGAGGTTCTTTGAATGTGACAGCTCGTAAACAAAGCAAAGATAAAACATGGTGCTGCTGAATCAACTAGAGTAAAAAGGGAAGGTGACGTGCTCTAGGAGGAGGTGAAGAAAAACAGAAGAGTGAAAAAATGAGCATGCCTGGACAGAGAGAAAATACCTCATCAAGGTTCACAGAGTTTAAGAAGCTCAGCCAGAAGAAGGAGCTCCTGTCCTTTTCTGTTCCAACACACATAAACATACACACAGAACCCTGAGGCTGTTCTGTTATACCTGGTCAACTTTATCCTTCTTAGTGTCTCCGACCCCGCCCTCCTCCCAAACACATACACAGCATCCTGGCATCACATCGCTGCAGAGGCGCAGTAGCCTGTGGATAACACGCAGATCCTCCGGCTAGCTCTCCCGGCAGATAAAACTAATTATTCCAAATCTACTCTGTCAGGTTGTCTGATCTTCTGGGGCCTCTGTTTAATTCTCTCTCACTCTCCGTCGCAGGTCCTCCCTCGGTCGTAAAACACAAAATGACCAGGAGCCCATTCAGACTCACCTCGAGAGTAAAACGGAGTGACGAGCTATAAAGGGACATTCACAGCAGCTAAAATGCATGGCTTTCTTTGTAAAAGCAGACCCTTACTAATAAGTGCCCTGATCATTGCCTAAAATTAGAGATGATGATCTTTTTTCTGATCTCTAAAAGCAACATAAATGAGATCTAACAGATTGCATTCTTCGTGTAGAAGCTGTCACTGTGGGGAAAGGACTCAAAGCTAGCTGTTTTAAGTATCAGTGAAATGTTTAAAAATTTGGTCAGAGGTACAAAAAGAGTTGGAAGAAAACCTGTTGGATATAGCCTACTCTTCAGCCATTGTCATTTGATTCCTTTGCCATTTCTTAGCTCTGCAGTGTGATCATTTCATATATGATTTTATTAGGTTCAAAAAGAAAAGTCATTTGGGAATCTCCATCACTCACACAGTGTGACATCACCTCTGCTCCTTATCAAAATAATGGCAGTAGATCCACCAGTGATGCAGATGAGGTATAAATTGAGCTTACTCAGTTTATTTAATAAAGCAACTTAAAACAATTTCATTTTTTTAAGTATTTCCTCTGCTCATCAGTAATCAGAGCCAGTCTAGAAAAAAATCTCTGACTTTAATCTCTGGCCAGCCTATCAGTGTATCTCTAAAATTCTAAAAAGAAACATTGAAATCTGGTAATTGTAGTCTAAAGACTAAAATTAGTCAATGAAAATCTGATTGATTCATCACTACTTCACCTAAAAAAAGCCCTAGTCCCACCTTTACACGTAAACAACTATGAAGTATAACAAAAAGTCCCTGATAATCATATGCTTTGTATTTTTGGATGTCTGTCATTAAGACTCATGTAAAGTTTAAGAGCTAAATAATAAGAAATTCTAAGGGGTTTTCAAATTGTACATCCTGAAAACCATCCATACGAATGAGCTCTAAAGACAAATGGAAGCTCATAAACAGGGATTCGACTGTATAGACTTTGCATTTTATCTTTTGGCAGTTTCCCCCTTTATGAGGTAAGGACCTCTACAGCAGAGAGTATATGGAGAGGAAGAGGTGGACGGCAGAGAGATGGTGAGGATGACAGTAAGGATGTTAAGGAGGAAGAATAAGAATGAGGCACAGGTTGAGGGAATGAGATAGAGGAGTGCCTGGGTCACAAATCTTGCTGCTATTCCAGTACGTGACATCTTTGCTCGTTTGCGGCTGCTCATTAACAAACAATACTGCTGTGAAATTGGTTTAATGACAAAGTAATAAAATTGCTATTCTGCTCACAGATGGCCTGAGGCATAGGGAGATTCTAGCAGGCTTACTATGGCTGCCCGTGCACATTAAGCTTCTTGTTCATGAAAATAGAATCCCAACACTTGACTTCTCAGAACCACTAACTTTTTTTTTTTAAAGTTTTTTTTTTCACGCATTACAAACGAAATAAATTAACCTACTTTCCTTCCTTGTATTCTCTTTGAATCCTCCCTCTCCCACACTCTCGCCCTCTCGCTCCCTTCGCTCTCTCTGGTGTATTCTCTCAATCTTTATCCGGTTCTCACCTCTGGTTCAAAAAAATTACCGTCCTAAAATAAAAAAATAAAAAAATAAATAATTGAAAAAATTAAAAGGAAGAGGCCTGCCCACGCAAACGCAGCCCGACTTCATTTCAAACGTGGAGCCCTTGTTATTAAACGACCCACCAATAAAACCAAGCCATTGAGGAATAAAAGAGCCAAAAGGAGCAGAGAAGTACAAAGACCTCCCTCCTCCCATCTCTCTCCATCTCCCTCTCTCTCTAATGCTTTCTCTGTAATGTCTCTTATAGCGCTCTGCCTCTCTGTCTTGCCTCGTCTGGCTTCGTTCTGCTTGCATGCCGTCTTAGCTGGGAGAATTCCACAGCCTTGGAGAGTCTATGTAATGGGAAAACAAGTAAAAAGGCATTCATTTTTTCTTTTGCTTCTTTGTGCATGATCGCCCGACATTGCCAGCGTTATTAAATCCACCACCTGTTTTTCATAATCATACACACACAGAGAGGTGGGCACCGGGCTCGCCTCGCAACCTCGGTGGGTGTCCAAGCCACGCTCTGACCCAATGTGCCCCCGGTGCCCGATAAAGGGGAGTGGGCCCTGTTAATTACACTGAAAATTTTCAACAGGGCTCCCACACTCACACGCAACACATGCTGTACACTTAGAGCAGACATAAACACGGTGGCACACATTAGCATCAGCTGTTTAATGCTCCCATGGCTTACCCTGTGAGTAAAGCATGTGTCTGGATTCTGCTGTGAGCAGCTATTTGGATCTGTGACAACTCCAGAACAGAGTGGAAATCAAAATGAAACCCGCTACGACGGGGAGTCTGCGCCGTACCGGCGGTGCCAATAATGAGAATATGTTTTTCCAAACGAGTTTCTTCATCCAAAACTGATAAAATGGGATTATTATTATGGCATCAAGGAGGCAGCCAGATCAAATGAACTTAGTGGGCTGAGGGTGTTAGTAGGGGGGCTTGCACTTGGGATCTGACAACAGAGTCAATTCTGCTAATTAACTGCCAATTAGTGGTCCCTAAATGAGAGGGATCATGATGCCTATGTTGGCAGCGTCCTGATAGTCTCTCCTTTTAGTTAGATGCACATATACACTCACTGTAGCACCACAGTGGAGTACACACGCACCCGCACACACACACGCAGAGCTGTAACCTCTCCACTCTCCGACTGTATATTTAGAAAGTCTGGGGTATGAGATGGCTGCTTTTGAGAGTCCCTGATTGCTGCCAAAAAAAGGCATGACATTTTCATCTGGGTCAAAGTTAGATAGCTAACCAGCAACTTCCTTCAACTGGCCACTGCCACTGTGGCAGAAAAAAAAGAAATGATGGAAATCTAAGACAGACATGAAGAGAGTGAAGAGGGGGTGGAGGACCTCAAAAGCCTGTGAGTGTGTGATTCATAAGACTTAAATACTTATAAAGAATGTGGAAAAAGGCAGCTAGGCCAGTTTCACAACTTTGTTACATTTGGAAAATATTAGTTATTGTTATTTTGCATTTCATAGTGCATTTTTCTGCCAAACCAGAGAATCATAAAAAATCATAAAAAAATCATAAAAGCAAGTGTTTTTAAGTGTCTCGTTGGGCATTAAATGGGAGTGGAAAATACTTTTCCCTTGGAGGAACGCGCTTTCTTTTTCTATGTTGTTCTCACATACTCCTAACAAATGTGTTTTATCATTAAAAGTTTTGCTCATGAATCTTAACAAAGCTATGAACCCCTGGAGATATAAACCAAAAACTCTTAGAGGGACCTCGGTTGTTCAAGCGGGAGGAAAAAAGAAGGAAAGATTTTAATAGTGACGGAGCCCTGTTGTAAGGAAACCGAAAGAGTTCAGAGATATTAGAGCAGTTTGTGTGTGCACAATATGGGACAAATGAAGATTTGACATAAATAGGTTAATTTCTGAAAGCAAAATGATTGGGCTGCAATGTAATAATAAATTGTGGTGTTTTTTTTTTGTTTTTGTTTTTTTAAGAATGTCCCAAATTCACCCAATCAGCTACACAGCTGAATCATGCAGCCAAGCTGAGCACTGATAGCTTTTAATATTCACGCCCTATTTTGGTGTGACTTGAAAAGGTCTTTTATAGGCTATTAATATTTGGCTAATCTAATACATCAGGATTTTGACTCACAATCTTGGTGTTTTTCACTGTTGACAGTAACATTCATCCACATTGAAAAAGAGACTGCATTGGGTGCTGCAGCTCCACACCCATGTGTTGTGCTGCGATATTCCCAGACAGCTGCTCTGGATAAATGAGCCAAGAGCAGCTGAAACACTGGTCTATAAAGTTTGCAATTTAATTAAAAAAAAGTTAAAAAAAAGAAAAAAAAGCATAAAATATTCTCTACATATTCTCCACACATAATTACCTGGAACCAAATGTAAATAAACTGAGACAATTTATCAAAACAGAGAAAATAGGTTAACATTAACCTAGCATAGCACTTTAGCAAACTGCTCCACAGAAAAGAATTGTATGTTTTAAATGTATTCACAACATTATAACAGCTTTCCAAACCAAGTTAACCCTTTGTTGGAGAAGGATACTGAGGAGCAGGTACTTAAAGCTACCGAGTTTTCAAGCAACTCAATGACAGAAGTGACAGTATAAATAGTATACACAATGTATTGCTTTTATCTATTTGCAAGTCATGTTTTTTATATAATTTTTTAACATTCACGGCAATAAAGGCTTTACCATTTTCATTTTTGCTCTAAGTAAAAGGATCTCAAGCGCCTACACTTGTTGTTATCTCAACCACTAAAGTATTGGAGGACATCCCTCATGATTTTGACTCAATATTTATGTCATAGTTTTCTTATTTTCTCTTATCACCTTGCTGAACATGGTTTTCTTTCTTTCATTGAAGAAAACAATCAGTGCACCATGCCTTGCCCTGAATGGCTGCAGAGATTTAGCCTATTTCATCTTCTCAATGGGCACAGGCTGCTTGGCGCCGTCGTCTGGCGGATATCCTTCCCTTATCATGTGACCTGTGCTCTGACAAGGGCCAAAGGTTGGCCGCGATCCGCCCCTATGTCTTAATAACTCACTCATTGTATTGCTTTCTGCCGCTAATTAGAGTCTCTCCCCAGTGCACGTAGGGGTGTGTGTGTGTGTGTTTCTGTCTGTGCATGTAGCCTGCCCCTTGGCTGTGGAGAGGAGGCAGAGAAGTAAAAATAGTGTGTGGCTTACTGCCCTCTTTATTGTTATTAGTGCTCCAGTGGCACAGCAGTCAGTCATCACAGATGCCAAGAAGTGACATATTCGTTCTCTGACTTGCTCTGCCTCTCCCTCTGCCACAGAAATGACTGCCTGTGAGATGAGGGAATAAGGAAAGGATGATTTCCTTCCCTTTTTTTAAGATGTTGTTTCTCCCAGTCATCTGTCATCACCGTCATTTCCCACACTCATGAAACAACCCCCCTTTACTCTCCCCACAATGTGTGTGCTGCTGTGCATTGGCATTGCTGTGGAGGTAAATAATGGCGGGATAGTCAGCCGTGTGGGTTTATGGAAGTGAGTGAGGGCCCATCTTCCTGGGTCTGACACTATGACATGAAAGGATTCAGTCAGGCTCCATTTAGCACAGACTGATAGCAGGACACCAGGAGCTGCTGAGACAGGCAAATACATGGCTAGATACTGTAAACGGTAAATGTTTCAGCGTGCAGACGCCAATGCAGTGGGAGACATGGCCCTCACCTTTTCCAGACCACGCCTCCAATCTGTCTTGGGTGCAAATGTCAAGAAAAAACCAAACAAAAAAAACCAAACAAAAACGCTACTTTATGGTTAACTAATGGGGTACAGACACATGTGCATGTGCAAATGCTTCCTGTTGTAATGTGCATAGCCTGCACAAACACAAACACACTTTTGGAACTATTAGCAGAACAATTGAGCCCTCCTCCTCATCTGCTCAGCACCAGGGAGGCACGATTGTGGACTTTAACCTCTTCCTTTGCTCTTTATTAACATTGAACAGCTAATGGGGTGTGGGCTACAAGCAGGTGAGGCTGTTAGCTAATGATATGCACTAGATACTGAAGCAGGTGGAGCGTGTCGGCGGTGCTAACACAAAAGACTTCAAACCATCTGGGTTTTGTTTTCCGTGTACAGGTGAGCGGCAGGTTAACGTACAGGGAGGGAAGGTACGGGTGCGAGGAGGAGGACGATGCAAAAGTGGGGAAAAGAGCGAGATGCACTGTCCATTGACTATCACACAGAGCGCCGTTGTGCCCTCACCGGGCTGCGATTGTGCCCGAGGACAAAGCCCTGATTCAGCACATCCTTTCCCCAAGGGAAAGCTCTGGTAACCGAAGACGGCGGCCGTCCCCTCCCATCCACTGCCCCCACTCATCCTCTCCTTCTATCTCTCCCTTCGTCTGTCTCTGTCTCCCTCGGCCCCTCTTTGGCCGGGTAACGTCGCAGCAGCCATGCATCAAAGGGAACTACAGAACAATGTGAGGGCCAGCCAGGAATTTGGAAAGCTGCTCTTTTTTTCTTTTTATTCTCTTTTTATAACACAGAAATGCTTCAAGTGATCCCCATATGGGCCGTATAAGGGCCGAGTAGAACCAGAAATAAATCAGCACAGAACATTGTAAATTACTGGCATGGAAAGTAAGATATGGAAAACGTCATCCTTTCGCCTCTCCTTCCCTGTAACACATCCCTTAATGTGGAAGCATCCTGTGCTGACAAAACTCAGAGTAAAGTACTGATGGCCTTGCAGTACAAGATTCTTCTCTTCATTTGTGCCTTATTTATATTAGTTAGAAACATTTTACTCCATGTGAAAGTTTATTCGTGCAGCTATTGTGCCATTTTTCAACTTCATGACCATGTGTAGATAATTTTACATTGATACATATGCACATAAATTTGCAGCACCTTGCAAACCCTTCTATACCCTTTAAACATTTTCACTTTTTGTCACATTGCAACCACAGACTTCCTTCTGTTTTACTGGGATTTTATGTGATGGATTAAAAATAAGTAGTGCCTACATTTGAAGTGGACAGAAAAATAATAGCATGACCTTAATTTTTTGTATGAATAAAACTGTGACACTGAGGTGGAGACTCTCCTTTTAGCAGGGCAAAAGCCCTAAACATACAGCAAGAGCTACAGCAGAATGGTTGAGATCAGCCCATCCTCACCTGGTAGACTGACCACGTCACAGTCCAGACTTTAATCCACATTATGAGTTAACAGAAGCTCTCCACACAGTCTGAGTTTCAGATATTTTGCAAAAAAAATTAAAAAATACACTGTACATGTGCTAAGCTGGTGAACACCTGAAAAACACATCCAACTGTTATTGCAACAAAAGGTGATTCTATAACCTATTGTACACAAGCATAACTAATTTTTTAGAGTTTTACCTATAAATCATTTTATAGGTTTCTTCCACTTCACAATTCTACCGTGTGTTGATGTATGACAGAAAACCCTTGTAGAATATATATTCTTTTTCATCAGATTAACCTAATTCTCTTGTTTCAAAGTTTGTGGACAATATGTGACAAAATTAGAAGAAAATAAAAAAGCATGAATACTTTTGCAAGGCTTCAAAAAATTGTGCTCGGGTAAGATAAATCTGATGCTTAAATTTCATGACTAAAGATAAGTCAGGGACTCTGCCTATATCTGTCTATGTCTCTATCTGTTACTCTGTCTCTCTCCTCCCAGTTTAGCTGAGTATTTCTACATTAATCACCATGACATAGGCAAGGCAACTCAATTTTCTGCTCCTGTAGGTAAGGTGCACAACGTGGCATGAGGCATGAAACAGGCAAGCGGGGTCTAATCTTTGGTTACTGGTGTAATTGAAATGCTATCCACACTGTAGGGTGCATTAAAGTCTGATAACAACGATTCCTGTGGCCAATTTAAGTAGCTTGACTTCCCCTGGCTACAAGGGAATAAAGCAAAAGGGTGTGTGAAAGAGACAGAGCCATTTTAGGTTGGGGGTTTTTTTGAGGGGGGAAGAGGAAGGGAGGCGTTGGGGGATGTGGGGGGTGGGTGGCTGATAGATAAGGCTGACAAACCCGGCTAATTCTGCAGGCATGTTTCTCATTGTGATCCAGTAAAAATGAGGGAAAAAAATGAATCACAGAACCAAAAAATCAATTGACCCTCGGGTGGCTTGTCAGGCTGCGAGGCTGATAAACCTAAAAGCTTCGTTAATGTCGGCCTGCCTGTATCCAACAGATAGAGCACTTTGTAAATGAACCCGCTTTGATAAATATATTAAGGAAAGCTGTGAATAAAAGGCACAGACTTGTCATTTGTAAATAGAACCCCCACTACATGGAATTAGAATGATAAAATGGGGTTCCATATAATTAAGTTTGTGTAAGACCTGAAATCCGTGCAAATACCTTCCTGGAAATTTTGAAAGGAGGCTGTCAGTTCAATTAATCTGAACATCAGCCTGAGAATGTACTGAACCAAATTAAGCCGCAGATAAAACCTGGGCTAGTATTTTGATAAGTAATTCCTGTATCATTTCTTTGCTTCTGTGATCATTTTATTTAATCCACCACCCCCAGTTATGTGCTAAGCCATCTACAAAGACCCTGCTGGCCAGGCCACCAAAACCTTAATCCACCATATAGCTCATGTAAAACGGGGAGGGGGTGGAAGGCAGTTTTGCTTGTTGTGGGGTGTTCGTGGCAGAGCTTGGAATATATATATATATATCTTATTTTTATTTTTTTTGTGGATAAAGGGTGCGGTAGACATGGGAGCTGTAGGGACAGCTTATGATCTCTGTCTGCTTCTTTCAGTATATCCAACTATATATATATATATATATATATATATATATATATATATATATATATATATATATATATATAGTTGGATATACTGAAAGAAGCATATATATATATATATATATATATATATATACATCAAACCCGCAAAGATCACAGACTCAGCTGCAGAACACTGTACCAATAACACTGGCACATCCTGGTAGCTCAAACAAACATAATAATGCCACAAAGGTTGTCACTGTTTGTGAGTGTGTGTGTCTATGTATGGCGGGGAGGGATGTACATAAACGGTTTTCACACTTTAGGAGTATTAGCCGTCATGGCTGGTGGGTAGACATGGAGGCAAAGGCTTTTGAGAATGAAAGGCAGAGCGATGCTGGTGGCGGAGATAGGGAAGGAGGAAATCTTAACTCACCAGTTGTTTACTTGTAAGATGGTGAGGCCCGTGTCTTGGGCTAGCTGCTTCTTCTGCTCTTCAGAGGGGTATGGATGCTGCAGGAGGAAACAGACAGAGACAAACACAAACAAACATGAGCTGCTTTGACATAACAGAAGCATGGGCATTTCTAGGAAATTAACACATGAACATACTTGTTTTCAAAGTATTTCAGCCACAAACCTGAATGTATTATCACTTTTATGTGAGAGACCAAATTGAAGAGGAGCATAAACAGCTAAGTAAAAGGAAAATGGGAGGATATGGCAGAAGTGCAAGTCTAAGAAGTCTTCATTCTACACCTAAATTAATAGCTCAACTAGGTCTCCTGATTAATCGGAGAAGCAGGAAACCAGGATACCTATTATTATTTTGGAAGAGCTGCAGAGATCCACACCTCATAGGATAACAACTATTCCACAAAGGCCTTTATGGGAGCGTGAACAGAACAAAGTTATAAGAAATTCAGTTTGCTTTTTGAGAAAAAGCTAAACATTTTGGCTTATAAGCAAAACACTGTGTGCACATCAGCCTAAAGAGACCACCCCCATACTGAAACATGGTGGTGCAAGAATCATGCAGTAGGGGTAACTTCTTTGAGTAGGGACATCTGCTGGTCAAAGTAGATGTTTGGGTGACTTTACTTTAATACAGCCTCTGAAATCCTGGAGGCAGGGTGGATGTTTTCCTTCCAGTAGAACAACTACCATAAACATACAGCTAGGGCTACAAAAAGAATGACTCAGTCAAAGTCCAGAGCTAAATTCAACAAATAATCTATGGTAAAATTGAAAGATTGATATTCAGAGATGTAGCTCATCTAAAGTGAATGAACTTAAAATGGTTTACAAAGAAGAATGGGTCAGATGGTAAAAATATATTCAAAAAGGTTTGTTTTTGTACTTCAAAACCATAATGCTGTCAATACCATCTTTCACCGTACACTAATGCATGCAATATTTTACTTTGATTCATTACATAAAAACCTCAATCAAAAACATGGGGTTTGTCTTTATGACATGGCAAAATCTGGAAGAGTTAAAAGGGCTGTGTGACTCATGTTGCATGCTGCTGCACATTGTTGTATGCATGCAATATGCTCCTGCGTTTGTTGCATTGTGTAATCTAAGACTGCACCTACTTGTGACCTCCACCCAACCCTGCCACTCCCTTACACGGTATGGACATTCAGGATGCATGCTTTCACCCCCTCTCGCACACAATCACGCTCAAAATTCAGTGTTAAACCAGTCAGAGCTGGTCGAACAAGTTTGTCAAAAGTGTCAGTTATGATAGCCCCATTTTAAATCCCCTGGCCGCCCACACAGACAAAAAAAAGAACTTCAACATATGTAGTGTGTATACTAAACATATGTGTTGCACGCAGAGCTAAAGAAGACTCTAACAGACATACGCAGGCTGACAAGACTTTGCAGCTGGCCCAACGCAGATATTGTAGTGTCTGAGAATCCTTTCATAATACCAGGCAACAAAATGAGTGGGAGCAGATTTGCAGCAAATACATTTATCCTTCCTTGAATGTCTGACATGTATCCTAGTGGTGGCTTTTTCACAGAGAGCAGCTGAATAGAGGCTAATGCCAAAGGAACTGAATACTGTGAAATCTCCTCTACAGCTCTGCCAGCATTTTTTACCTGAAAATGGAAATCTCCGACAAGGGCTGCAATGAAACTATTTGTGTCAGGTCCAATCTAAAAAACATTGGTTGATATAAATGGCAGACCTTGGGCTGCCTCGCTCCCTCTGGGCCTGCTATGAAGCATGACAAAACAACAGTGATCGCTGGTGACAGATGTCTTTAAGGGCCAGATTAAGAGTCGGGGCGCACGCAAACGAAACAAATGAGACACTATGTGTTTCATTCAGCCCGTGTGCATGCACACCCAAAGCATGTGCAAACAGAAATACACACAGGCACATAAAAACCTTCACAGGCATGACACCTGCAAATCAAAACAAAGAAAAATTCTTTTTGAAAAGGTGACGTTTAAATCCCTCTCTATTTTCAGATGGTTTCAGGCATCACTGACACACATTCCCCTTCTTCCAGCAAAAAAAAAAAAAAAAGCACGACCTCCAATCATCAAAACTTTGGCCTCGTCATTTCAGCTCTCAAGCTCATCAAGAAAGCAAACTCTACAGCCGGTAATGCTCCACTGGCTTGTGCTAATTGAATCCAATTTTAACACGACGTGATAACAGTTGCTCAAGAAGCATTTTCTCATTTACTGTGGAAATAATTGATGTAAGTGTGAAGTCATGTCGGTGTGGAGGAGGATTTCATTTTTCAGGTAGTCCTGCCTGTTTCAATGTTTTAATTAAAGGATAGATTAAAAATATGGTTCAAGGAATGTGCACAATTAATACCAAACAAGACTCAGATTGGACAAATAATGAGTCCCCGCCGCAGAGGAGGATTAATCTGATTTGTACTTGTGTACACAGACCCTTTTAATATGCTAAAATCATTAACTAAGGGACAATGATAATGCTTGCATAGAAATACAATTTTTGATTGCCAGGTGCTGACATTTCCTTGGCTAGCAGTGACAGAGTTATTGTGCGTACGGGTGCGTGTGTCTGTGTGTGTATGCACAAATGAAGGTGCATACAAAGAGAAGATGCATTGGTGTAGAGAGAAAATAGACGTCTATGCATCTGCATGTTTGCCTTATTTGTGCACATCCTCTCGACAGCAACGTGATTCAGGAGTACAGCCTGTTTTCCCACACCCCTAAAATTTCTATGCTTCCATTGTGTTCATCTAAATTCTCTTGCATATGTAACGGAGCAAGCACAGAAATATGCACATGTGCACAGAAACCACAGGCAGATTCTTAGGTAAAGATACCTTGGCAGGGATGGGGTTCAGGTTTAGCCTAGATTGGAAATGGGAGTGGGTCATTTACATTGTATTAAGGCTTCTTCAGCCTCTCAGGCCCAGACCTGGTCATCAATCGCCTACTGTCAGCCAAAGCGCGCTCTAGCCTGGTGATAAATACGCCGGCCAGCGGCACAGCTCGTCCAGCAGCCTCCACGTAATGAATGGTTTGAACAAACAAGAAAGATGTCTCATCAAGGAGAGTGGGGACGTTAAAGCCCCCTTGCACACAAAACCCCTGAGTAAGGAGATTTACTCTGACCGCATAGACATGACAGTAAAAGAAAAAAAATCCTATTTTGTCCAGCTCATGCCTCTTCCAGCTCTCACCCTTTAACTCATTCCTTCTCCAGCTCTCTACGATCTTCCTTCCTCTCCTTGCAATCCTGCAAGACGTTTTCACAGATGCACTTCCAGACTTGCACACAAGGCACAGTGTCTTGTAAAAGCACTCACACCCCTTAAACCTTTGCAACAGGTTTACACGTTACAACCACAAACCATGATGCATTTCAGTGGGATTTTCTACTGCAGACAAAAATAAGAAATACATAATTGTGTGGTGAAAGATACTTCAACTAGAGAACAATATCCCTAATGTGAAAAATTATGAAAATCTCATTCCCTCAGTGAAACATGGTGGTGGCAACATCTTGATGCTTTTCATCAGCAGGGTCAAAATCTAATATGAGTTGATGAGGAGATGAATGGAGCAAAACCCAGAGGGATCCCATGAAAAAAAATCTGCTAGAGGCTTCTGAATAGTAGAGACTGGAGTGGAGGTTCTCCTTCTAGCAGGTCAATGACCCTGAACATATCGTCAGAGCTAAAGTGAAATGGTTTATATATTGAAAGCATATACATGTATATAACAAGTATAACTTCTGAAACTTAAAAATGAATATTCTCCAATCTCTCTGAGTGATCCTGAGTTGTTTTGCAAAGATGAATTGGCCGAAAGTGTCAGGGTGAAGATGTGTCAAGATGGTAAAGACAATTTGTAACTGTAATTATAGCCAAGGATAGTTTTACAAAGTGTTGATGGAGTTGAATAAATACAATGGAGTTAAATAAATACAAGAGGATAAATGTATTTATTCGTTTATTTTCTTTTCAAGTCAAAAACATAAAATCCCAATAAAATATATTATTTTATGTGCATAACCTGAAGAAATAGGAAAAAGGTTTAATATGGTATAAATTCTTATCCAAAGCACCTTTGCAATCACACACAACTAAAGGTAATAGTTTTCTCTGCATCCTGAAGAGTTCACCTTTCCAGTGATGCTTATACACACGCATATTTAATGATTCAAGACCAATTACTCAGACACAGTAAGATAGACTGCTGTAAAAATATGAGAAATTACTATTTAGGCCTCAAACTAATCCGTTAATGGTAATCGTAAGTAAATCTGGTAATTGGTAATCAGCCAATAAGCACACAAAAAAAATCTTAGGCTCGGAAAAGAAAGTAGTCACCCCTAATATGTTCTATTTACTGACCGAAACACAAACACACTGGAAGAACAGGAAGAGTATTGATAACCTCCCAAACAGCTTCGGATCCATTCAATATGTTCCGTTAAAAACACCAAAGCCAATATCCTTACAAGGTTTTACTGCAAGGCGTAATAACAGTCTGCAAATGATTTCGGTCAATTTCAATTTGTCTTGGTGCAACTGTTAAGCTGAAACCACTCTGTTAATTATATAGAAATGCATTTAAAACAAAAAGACATGCGATGCGATCTATTTTAAGACACGTAGCCTCGTTCTGACAATCTGCACAGGCAGATCACACTCTGCCATTCATCAACGCATCGAGCTATGTCTGCATATTTGTATGTGTGACTGACTACTGGCTAAATTGCAGGGTCTGATGTGCTCCCTGCTCTCTGATAAGCCTGGAAGTAATAGCCCCATTGGTTTCTGAACATTACAAGCTGAGGTAGCTCTATCATCTGCTGGGTACGGTCCTTAAACTCCCCCTGAGCCCAGCTTGGCATTTTAACACACACCACACATAATAACCACATGTACTGCTGGACCACTCTTACTTCACAGCACACCTTTCGCCCATGCTGACTCCCATCTACTCATTCAACACCCAGTTTGCTATATATCACTTTTGTACTCTCCTGACACCTATTTGCAGCCGTCATCAAACCCCACAGCCCGATCATTATCCCAACTGCTCCGTGCAACCCCCACCACTTTCCCAGCTCTGATGCTTCCACTCCACCCACTGATCATGCAGCCCCCCTCACAGGAGCCGCCGGTGGACCTCCATTGATTAATTACATCATCAGTGTGTGACATGAGTTATGGAGCCAGGTCAAAAGGTTGCAGTGGCTTGCAAACCTATTCCATGCTAATGACTCCCAGGAAATCACAGGCCATTGGCTGTTTACCCCCAGTGCCATGGCAACACAAAGGATTTGCTCAGGATGACTTCTGTGATTAGATCCCAGTTATGCTGTTTGTTGGATAGCGATTTCAGATCATCTGCTTTTATCTTCTATTTAGTTGAATTGTTTGTTTATTTTGGAAAATAAACATGCAAAATATTATTTTACCAGGTTATTTTCCTTGTGTTGTAATCATTGAGCAGTTCTATTATGACTTATTGTGTCAAGTTCTGGAGAAATATTGCATTCAAACTTTGATTGGAATCATATTTGTTTTTAATCAAAGTGACTGGAGGATGATAATAATATTCACTGTCAGGAACAAATGAAGGAATGACATTTTAATATGGATTCTGCATGGAGCAGGGCTAAGATTGGCATATTTTAAATATGAAGTTGTCATAGTTAATAATATTAGGTTGGGATTCTTTGACAAATGACAATGAGATTGAATGCATATCAGCATTAATGAAAGATCAAACAGATATGTCAAATAAATTTAGCATAAGTTTTCAAATCAAAAACAATCACAGCACAGTGAAGAGCATTTACCATGCACTCAGCCTACCTGTACTTGTTATGATAGGAGGAGAATGTGTTTGTTTGGCCTATTTTCTCTGCAAAATAGTGAGGAAATTACCGGCCATTGGCTCTCCAGGACGATTGAGAACATCTGTGGACAACAATTTTTAAGTCCTGGCACAGGTTCTCACATAAAAATAACACTGGCTGTATGTTTTGAAAGACTTTTCTTCTGGAAGGTGAACCTCCGTTGTATTCTCAAGTCTCTTACAGCTTGTAACAGTTTTCCTTTCAGGATTACCCTGCATTTACCTCTGTCAATGTTCCTGTCATCTCCGATCAGTTGCCCTGTCCCTGATGAAGAAAAGTATCCCACCAGCATAATGCTGCCACCACCATGTTTCACTGTGGGGATGTTGTCTTTAGGTCGATACAGGTGACTTTTAAAGGGAGGTTACTGGATTTTGTTAAAGGGAGTCAAAATTTTTATTTTACGATTTAAGAAAATGAAAAAACTAAAAACAATGTACTGTATAACTTTCCTTCCACTTCACAACTCTTACTCCCAGAAAAAAAGAATAGAAACCCCCCCTAGAAGAATCTTAGGTTCTTAAATCTGAGAATCTGGGTAGTTTGAATGGTGAATTTAGGGTCAGGGTCTGAACATTAACAGACCGGTGTCCTTTTTTTGGCTCATCTCTTTCTTCATCCTGAGAGACCAGAGCAGTGCCCAGATTACTGCAGACAAGGCCCCAAGAAAAGAATCTGAGGTTAAAGACATTAAAATGGCATTGATACTTTTGCAGGCCACTGTATGACAGCATATGAGAAAAAGTAGAAACAATGTCTTTTTAGTGTCATATACATTTTGTATCATACTGTATTTTTTGCTTTCTTCCCCTTCTTTTGCAGACTTTTGTAAGGTAGAGGTGGGATGTATCACAGGGGGTTTGTTTTATTTCTCTAGGAACTACATTGCTTCCTGACAACAGTCAGAAATGGGGCAAGAATGCCGCATGACTCAATGACTCAACCCGGCTGCCTGCCCTCTTGATTACACACACACACACACAAACAAGCACCCCCACGCGCGCACACACACTCTAAGAGATCCAGACTACTTATAAACAGAACTCACATGATGCCAAACAACAAACCGCACGCACTGCATGCCAACCTCAGATAACAGCAAATGAAACTACATTTACATCTGCACCTCATACAATCTGCATTCAGAACATACCACTACGCTTCTGTCTCTCCCACTCCAAACTCCGAAGCGTCCACACTCAATAAGCACTCTCTGTGGACTGCCTTCGACAGTAAAACAGTGATGATTGCAAATAGAATGCGAATAAGTGGGGCTTACAGCATCTAATACAGAGGGAAAAGGCCCCCAGTCTGTCTGTCTACCTCTCTGGCTGGCTGGCTGGTAGGCTGCTTGGCAGTGCATCAGTACTACTCCCACTGTTGCTACCACAGCTCCCCCCCACAACAATCACTGGCTGGGCTCCTAAAGCCAGCTCCTGGATCTCAGCCAGCAGCCTGTTTGCTCTACACCATTAATTTATGTTCACTGGAGACAGTGCAAGGTTGTAGAGAGGCTCTATGCCATAACTGGCCTGCTCGCTTGCCAAGCTACAGCAAAAGTAAAGTGAGTGAAGAGGAGAGAGATGGAGGGAGGGCTGAATGGAGAGAGGGTGAGGAAGAAGCCCCGGAGGGTGTAAAGATATAGGCATCTGATTGTACCAGCCTCCATGAGGCTAAATAGCAATCACTCCCACAAAATCCCAATGCACCTCCAGACATAGCAATTGACCAACAACAGAAGAAGATGTTTTAGAGGGATTTTGTCAAGCAATATCATGTATAATAGAGTAGGAAAACATCCCTTAGATCAATGAAAAAATAAGACTGTTAAAATCTGATTCATTATATGGATTGAAGTCTGAAAATTCACAAATACAAAGTGAAGTTCCCAATATATCTGTCATGTTTGTATTTATAAGCTGTGTACATCCTTTGAAGATGTTGTAGGACTTTAGACTTACAGGTCAATGTCATCTTTTCTACTTTCATGAAGTAACATTTCATCAACACAATCTAGAGCAGATCCTTCAGGATCTCTTATCCATCCTCTAAGCACAACTTAGGTGGTGTCAAAACCCTCTTCTTTCATTTCGTGCTTTCTCCACACCATATTTTTTCACCTCTGCTCAGCTCATCTCATTCACATATTTCAAAGTTTTCACTCAACCTTTAAGCCAGGTCCTAGAGGGCAGGAATTTGGCCTGCTTTTTCAGACCAGTCTGCAGTCTTTGTTGTGGTAACTGCCTGCTCAGGGGCACCAGCTCTGTTCTGCTCTTTCCTCTCCAGCTTGTCTGATGTGAACACACAGCCCCACTCACTACTTTTAAGTTGTTGGCACTTTTCTCTAATTCTCTAAAATCACTCCCCCGTTCTTTGGTCCTCTGTGATGTTGCTTGTTGCAAGTGAGAAGTAATTGGTATCCCGCCTTTGTGAGGTACTTTTAAGAGCTATAAGCAGATCATTAGTGTCCTGGTGGGCCTGTCAGAAAAGAGGACCCACCCCCATTTTTCCCATATGGAACAATATCTACAACACTTGTTATTGCTGCCACTCATAAACCCAAAAATTAAACTTTAATAAGTCTCTGATTCAAGATTTTTACTTTTGATATCACAGCACCCCTTGGATAAGAAGTAAAAAAGAGAGGACTCTATGCAGTCAGACCAAAGTATTCAAGCAATATTGGGAAAGCACAAAGCTACCAACAAGAAAATAAGCACTCACAACCTAAACCTTTCTGATGGAGTGTATCAGAAAAAGTGTCTAACAAACATTGTCCATTGTACCTCATTCATTCTGGGGGATCCCTAGATGTAATATAGTCCATACTTTAAACTCTGGGTATTTCTCTACTGCCTGAAAACCCTCCGTAGATCAGGTGGTGTCCTGATCTAATGTCCAAACTACCCAAACTGTCTCCTTTCAATGCAGAGGGGAAAAACTGCTTTAATTAAAACTCCCTTGGATTATGGAGCTCCTCAATCCATCTCAGAATTTAATCCCAATGACTCTACAAAGTCAGCTAACTTCATACGCTTGTTTCTGTGATCTTGTTCTTTTGATCAAGATCTACGTCTCATAATTAGGGTCAGGGTCTGAACATTAACAGACCGGTGTCCTTTTTTTGGCTCATCTCTTTCTTCACCCTGAGAGACCAGAGCAGTGCCCAGATTACTGCAAACAAAGCCCCAATCCGCCTATCTATCACGCATCATCGCTCCATCATTACCACCACTAGTGAACAAGAAACCAAGATATTTAAATTCTTCTGCTTAAAGTAAAGATTGATCCCCCAATCTGAAAAAATCCAACTGCCTTTTATCCTGTTGAGAAGGGCCTCCAAACAAGAGGAGCTGAGACTCATCAAACCCACTTCTCTCTCAGTGGTGAACAGCTCCAGTACACGCAGAAGATTATTACTTGACAATATCAATAGAACCACGTCATATGCAAACAGCAAAGATGAAACCATAAGATGAACCACTCTGCACTTATTAGCAACCACAACCTTTCTTACTTAATCTTCTCCCCTTGCTGTGTTCTTCAGATTATGTTTAAATTCACCATTCAGAGTGAAGTGGTGCTGATCTTTGATTTGAATAGAAAAATTGGGTGGCTTCAATATCTCTTTCCACTTGATGCTTCAGCTCCTCAATGTTATCCATCTTCATGAGAATAAGGATTTCAGTATGCAGCCAGCACCTCTTTTAGCTGTCTCCCTCTCTTTTCCTAGTCTATTCCCCTGTCTCTTTAAGACTCCACATTCTCCAGAGAAAGGCCTGTACGTTCTAATCGTGAGCCTCGGGATACAACAACAAGAGCACAACCACTTACAGAAGACAAACAAGAAACCCCTGGGGGCAAGCTTGGAATGTCAAGCCAATTTGGGAGATATCATAGGACATTTGTAATGTCAATTTCTGTTTTAAGGTCAGAAATCAAAGCCAAACATGGGGGGTAACATTTGTCCATTACATTGCAGTCAGGAACAACCCCCCTTCCTTGCCAAAAAACAGCTGCAGGGGACACTTCCTGTTTGCTAATGATGCTAAATGTGTTGAAGTCAACCATGTCAAATTTTCTCCCCGTCTGAATGGACAGCTGGGGCGGAAGGCAGTCTTTTTTTCCCTCTCCACCAATGCCTGAATTTTTCTATTCCGGATGCATCTAAGAGAAGTTCCTATAGGCCTGCTATAGACAAACACTTCAAATTGTGTCCCTTTCAATAAGACTGACTTATATAACTGCTGCAAATCAGAGGTGCATTGAATGACATAAAGCCAACCGAGCCCTAGTCATTCTTTACTCTGTGCCAAACTGTTGTGTCTGCTCAGTCATTGAATGCAGTTTTTCTCCTGTCAGAAATACACGTCTTTGGTGCTGTCCTTTCATCTAGGTGCGTTTGAGTCAAAGAGATTTCTTCTGTCATTGCTCGACACCCAGGGGCATCTGGCTGCATGAAGCTGTGTGGACTGACAAATGCCCTCAGGATCTTTCCCTTTCTTAATGTTCCTCAACATGTCAAAGGAGTTAAAATGCCTTTATGAAACACTGCAAAGACATAAGTAGAATAGAGAAGAGAAGGCTTTTGCAGCTTTTAGGCTGAATCTTTAAGTGCATTCTTCCATCCTCTCTTTCCCTCGGCTTGTAGTGGTTTAAGGCTCAATCCTGCCCGGGGGCCGAGGTGACCTTTATGACCTGGCTGGCCTGCCTAGCTACAGCCCTCTCGTTTGTTAGGCGCTTTATCCACTGACAAAGCAGGCAGGAAGTTGGCAGCAACCCAGCAGCCCCATGGGAGGATGACCATCAGCTAGCTCAGCTTACCGCTTATTACAGGATGGTGGGGAGCATGTGTATTTTGAGTGTCTGACTGCGTGATTGTGTGTGTGAGCGTGTGTGCACAGAGCTTGTTTTCACACATTCATGTTTATAAATAAAAATATATGTTTTGCATGTGGCTGATCAAAAACAATAAAATGTGATTGACCCTGTTTTTTGCTAGGTCAATGTTTTACATTGTTAGCTAATGACTCGCAGAGAACAAGCCCGGAAGCCACAAGCCTTCTCTCGAAGCAAACCAGATCAGCCACGCATGTTAGCAACAGTCAGGCAAGCTTCCAGCCGCTGGACTCCTGGGACTCCAGCACACTTCAGTCTTTCTCTCTTTGCTCGCTCCGTCCTCCTCTTCTCCTCCTCTCTCCAGCCTGCTCATCAGAGCGCTCAGAACAGCTCACTAAAGCATTATATCATAAGATTCTCCGGTTTCACTCGCGCCACTCTATAAAAGTCAGGTAATTCATACTTCATTTATATACCTTCCCATTAATAAAGCTGATGAACTTTTCACTCCTTAAATCTAATGGGCCATTTTAACAGGACTTTGAGTGCCTGCCGTTTTCTCTCCGTCTTCCTTCTATTGCTTTTAAAAAGGATAATGCTCAGATTCCCAACTGCTACTTGCAGTATATAGGCAAGAAGGCTTCTCAGAATTTTAAGACTTTTGGCTCACCCCTTACATGAAGACGAGCTGTGACTTGTAACTTATGGTTTGATTTTTTGTTTTGTTTTGTTTTTTTCTCCTTAAATCTTTCTGTCTAGATGCTACAGAAGGTCATTGACCTACAGACCTAACGCAAGGCATGATGGCTCCCTGGCTCAGAGGCTGTTGACAAGCGTCTGTGTTCTTTTCAACAACTCGTTGAACCACCCCCCCTCAACCTTCCCTTCTCAGGAATGTAACACAACCGCTTACTGAGGTAACCTAAGCCCCTCCCCTCTCCCCATCCTTCATTTACAGCAAGCGAGAGAGACAGAGACCAACTGGGGGTGTTAGACAGCTGTCCTCCATCTCATCATCTAACTCTTGCTCCCGCTCTATTTCTCGTCCTCTCTTTAGATTTGCTTCTAGCCCACTGCCTGTGGAATAATTAATGATGCAATTGAGCTGAAGAGAGGACTCTGATCAGCAGGGGCCATTCGTGAATGCCTGTGTAACCGTTTTATGCGGGAATGGAAAATAGAATCTGAGAAAGGTATGATGAGACAGATAGGCAAGAGAAGGAGAAGGACATAACACAGTTGGACGATGAAAGGGGTAGATTAATAGTCAGTTCACCCTAAAATCTGCCATGGTTCACTCAAGTTTAATCCCCCATCCCCATCCCCCTTTCTCCTCTTGTCCGTCCTCATGGCAGAATTGGGGGGCCTGACCTGTCTGGTGATTGATGGTAATGTCTCAGGAAGTCATTTTCCCCGACAGCACCCCGCCGCCTTTCACCAGGCCTGGTGCAGAGGTGAGGCCATCACACGGACGCTTTTAACTCTTTGCTCACTCCGTCTCGCAGGTTTGATGCACCCATATATCACATGAAGCTCTTAAGCACGCAACTCCGTCCCTGCTCAAAACAGCAATGCCAAAGACATTACTTGGCTCAGCTGCTTTTAAGTATGAAATTATTTCCTGTTTCAATTATTCCCCATGATGATATTTCAAACAGTTAATATTTCCTTTTAAAGTAAATTTTCCTTCGATATCATACTTGTTGATCCGACTAATAAAAATTATTTTTTTATTATTTACCATCAAACATTGAAGCAAGAATCGGTGAAAGTGTCTGGGCTGTAGAACTGTGGGATGGATTTTTAAAGACATTTTTGTATTCATTACAACTACATGCATATCAAAATGGCTCAAGCAGTCCTCTCTCAGCTGCTACTAGCAGTCTAGTGACTAATCTTAAGTTAGCTAACTGTTAGCTGGATGTTTGCTGTCTTCTAAATGTTTTGCTTTGAAATTTTAACTTAATAGATTGTCACGTTTATTAAACTGTCTAAAAATAATGGTCTGCTCGTACTCAACAATACTGCCATTTAAGAAACTGTCTCAAGCAGTTAAACAAATGTCTATTTTTGTCAAAATAATTAATAGAGCAGATGAATTTAGTCACAACTTCCTGTAAACCTTCAAAATAAAAGCATTGATTAAAATATATTGAGCTCTGAGTTTTAAGTGACTGACTTTAAGGCTAATTAAAATAGTTTACAGCATTGTAGAAACATGCAGGATGTGTTCAGGCTATAGATTGGGATATATTTGACACCGTTTAGTAAAGGCTGGTTATATTTTCTTTTAATCGTCACTTGTCAAAAGGTCTTATTGCTGGGTGCACTATGCTTAATAAGAGATGGATTGGAACATATCTGTTAATTTAATTACCAGCAGTTTTTGGACAAATTGCAGGTATTTCCAACTGTTAAAATGTCACTTTTTTGCATAAATCTCTACAAACTATTTTGTATCAGATCTACTGAGCAAAGCCCTGATTCAGGTTGCTGGAGACATATCCCTTCAGCTCTATTACTGTTTGCGCTTACGACCTCCATTATAGCAATTAGGACATGATTCGAACACTAGGAATGTTGCGCTATGTTGCGGAATTGCTAACATCTGCCACATCTCCGCTCCATGTGTCAAAGCAGAGTTGTCGTTTCTTAAGCACACATCTTTTTTTACAGTCGAGCTCTTTTTTTTCCCTTAAAGCCGCTCTCTGCATTTATTTTCTTAATTCGACTCAAACTGTGCCTTAAAGACATCCCTCTCTGTTTGAGCTCAAATAGCCTAAAATGATCCGTGAAGAGACTCGTGGTTCCCATTTTCAATAGGCTTCATTAGTTTTTAATATCTAGCCAAGGAAAAAAGGGGGAAAATGGCATGAAGATAATCAATGAAAAGGGGCCGGTAGCCTATTAATCTCCCCCAAAGGATTGTGGGTTAATACACGCTCTTGCATAGGCAAACATGGCTGTGTGGTGAACACATCTGTCTGCCTGGATGGGCTACTTAATGAAACAGCCAGCGTTTGGCAGCAGAGATGGATGTCGTTCTCCCAGTGAAAAATGATTTCCCTCTCCCTCTGTGCTGAGGATGACACACACATGATAGGGCTCCATTCAATCCGCTAGAGACCTGACTTTGCCCCCTGTGTGAGAGCGGTTTAAACAATAAAGGTGCCGAGCTGGACAGGCAACGCATGGGCACCGGAGCAAATCTTCATGGAGATCATATCAGGGAATCCTAATGTGAACAAGACTCAGACTGACCCGGGAATGGGAGAAGATGCTGAAAGGCGAAACTCGAAGTGGTACAGTAGTCCTCTAAAGAAGAACAAGGAAAGGGAGACAAAGAATGAGCCAGCTGCCATAGATAAGCAGGCTCAATGTGCTTTGGCATAGTGCGTATGCATGTGCTAGTCAGGCGAGACGTGTGTGCATGTTTCTGTGTATACTAACAGTGTCACAGCTGACCTCTGGTCAAGGAGTCCTGTAACAGGAGCTCACCTCCGGTTTTGTGAGCTCTCCTCTCAGTGTGCTAAACAGCCACCTGAAGACAGGATTAGCCGGTGCGACCTTGCCCCTGAGGTAACTGAGATACACATCCGGGGGGACGGACATGAAACACACCTGTGTCACGTGTTGCCGAGACACGGCCAGACGGGGAGGGACAGACACAGGGGAAGATGGAGGCGGATGGTTTAAAACAAAAGCTGAAGAATCGAGACAGGAGAGAACAGGTGGCGGCAGGGATTGTAAGAGCAAACAGGACACTTATAAGAGGATGAATCCAAGGGTACAGTATAATGTAGAGCAAGCTAAGGTGAAGGTGTTAGTGGTGTTTGCTGTTGTCAGAAGAAAACAAAGCATTGGACCATAAGAGGATTGAGCCGCCTAACTTGCTGCCTTGGGGTTGCCAAGATTTGTGCCTATATGGAAATTGATGCCTGTCAGCCTTTCTATGACTCAACTCTGACAACATGCATGCATCTGTGTAGCTGTGTGCATGCTGTGCTATGACAAATGAGTAGCGCTTAATTTGTGAATGATTATGCAGGCTGCGGGTGCCCTAAACCCCTTTGAACTTGTAATTGCCCCTGGTTTCAGTAATGAACATTAAGGAAGATTCAAAAATGTGTAGCTAATTAAACACTTGCTCCCACCCACATTTTTTCTTCTCTCCTGCATTTCTTCATCTTCATGCTGCATGAGAGAGAAGAAGAGGAGGAGCAGGAGTTGGAGGAGGATGAGAAAGAAGGAGGAGGTTCTGCATTGGGAGGCATGCACTGCTGTTGTCGCTCTCTTTATCTAAATAATTGTACAAGCTGGTTTATGGGCTTTAGAGAGGTGCTTTGTGTGTCAGCTGCAGCAGCCTAGGGGACATTGGGGATCTAGGTTTCCCCACAATCAATATTCAGAGATTCACATCTGGAGCCAAGACCTGCTTTGCTCAGATTTGAATTTATATATTTATTTTCCATCTTTATTTGATTCTTGATTGGTTGTCCTCTTCCTTTATCCATTTGTGTGTTATTATCAGTGAATAGAAAACCTATTTTTCCTTTAGAGGCTTACTGGTCTATCAAGCATGCTCATTTTATATGGCTTAGAATGGTGCAAGGCAGAATGTGGTTTGAGAAAAACCAAGAAGTCGTTAACATTTCTAATTGTAAAAAGACACTAAAACACATGGTTATGTATTATTTTTTCATTTTGTCACTTTACAATCAGAAACTACGTTGCATGTTTAATGATTATGATGTGGTGAACAGTCACAAGGCACACTGTAATAATGAAGTGGAAAGACAGTGGCTGATATTTTTCAAAATCTTTAAAAAAACAAAATCTTAAAAGTGCTTTGGGCATATAGAAAAGTATATCGCTACTGATTATTCTCTGAAAAATAAATTAGGCTTAGTCATATTGAATTTCAAGCGTATGTAAACATCAGTTTTCAAAAATTGCCAAATTACCAAAGTTCCAGGTGTATTACTGGACTTTGACTATGGCATCCTAGCACATTCCCATTCTGTTTACAAAATAGGTGGCCTATGGATGCCTTTGATTTGCACTTGATTTTATTTAAGAATATCATAGTAAAAGTAAATTATTTTAAATACTTCCCATAGTTTTAAGATTTTTATTTATAAACCTTTTTGAAAATCATGCATCAGTTTCCTTCCATTTAATAACTCTGTGCTACTTTGTGTGAATCTATTATACAGTATATAAATTCCCCCTAAAAAAGTGGTTCTAAGGTTGCAAAATGATAAGATTTTCAAGAAATGCAGAATAAATTTTTTTCCAAAGCACTACTTGTAATGCTGACAAAAATGCTCAAGTATTCTGGATAAATGTCTGTTTTTCAATGAGAGTCCTGGTAGAGGGCAAGAGGCAGCTAAAGGAGCAACAAATTGGCCTGCTCAGTCTCAGTGTTCGATGTGGACTGGTCTCTTACCTTAAAAAAACAGTCCATATGTTCAAAGGGAAAAAGAGAAAAAATATATCAATGGGGAAAATTGAAAGGTGAGGAAGTGTTGGGGAGAGGAGGGCGAGAACAAGAGACATGGCTCCCATTTATAAGGATCCTACTGTGCAGGAATCCCACCGCCTGCCTATGGACTGAGTGCTGAGTAAAACAAAAGCATGCATTTGAGAAAAATCAGGAAAAAAAAGGGGAGAGAAAATTGCACACAATAGCAGAAGAGGGATTTGGTGGAGTTATAAGGTCCCATGACAAACCAGACAGTGAAACACATAGCCTGTTTTTGATTTTGTCTCTGCGCCTGTATCCTTCAACCTTTTGTCTCTCTTTGCCTCCCTCCCCAGTTTAGCCCGGTTTGCTGTTTCCATGTCGGCTGCTCCTTTTCCCTTTTGCATTTTCCTTCTCTTGGTGTGAGATGAATATCAAAGTGGTGCTGAGGCTGCTTGGAAGCCTGCAGCAGAATCTCATTGGCCTCCATTGTACCCGGCAAAAAGCAACAGCAACAGCCACCGCTGGAACAGCTCCTGCCACTGCCCCACAATCTATCATGGGAGCAATGAGACTAGTCCTTAGGGGAGAAACCTAGAATAGGTTTGAGGTAATTTAAGGGAACTGACTCTAAGATGTGAAACCCAAATCCTCTTCTATGTTTTGCTTTGAGTAAGATAACCCACAAAAGTTTAAAAGGGGAAAGCAACACAGAATCAAAAACCACCTTGCGATACATGCATTCTATGTTATCAAAGAATAGCATGTGAGGCCCCTTACTACAGTCACATTCCATCTTATTTCTCATAGAATCAGCTCAGATATGATGGACAGGCTTGAAATATAAATATTAATATCCTTTGAACTTTTTCATAGATCCAAATTTAACCTTTTGGCATGCAAAAAATACCGTTGAAAAATGAACATTGCACATAACCCTGAAAATACAACCGCCTCTATGACACATGAAACAAGGCTGAATATTGACTAAGGGAGGGGGATAAAATCAAATGCAAATGACATTATTGAGAGTGTTAGTCAAAAATGGAAAATTGTGCATAATTTTTCTTTCACTACCAATGATGTGTGAGTCCCCCAAAATACCTTTAAAAGTATTCTTGTAAGGTAAAATGTACCAAAGTTCCAGATGTATAAACACTTGTGCAAGGCGGTATCGCTGTTAAGTTGTAGTGTGTTGACTAAAGAATGAACTAACAGCACTAACGGCAGGGAAATGATCCCAAACTGGGGTTTGGAGCAGAGTATGTCTTTAAAAAAAAAAAAAAAAAAGACTTGTTAGCTTAACGCATGTGTGTTCTTAAGCGTCTCTGTTCTGAGCAGTGAGTTTATAAATCTGATTGCCTTCAGCAGGCCATGCTCCGTTTGTTGTCTGCTGTGGTCAGGGCATGTGCAGTCACCTCTGCAGGGGTAAGTCAAACTCATGCTGTGCTTCTGCTCTTCAATGAGGTCAATCCCACTCCAACCACATCATTTAAAGGCATGCATATTGCATCACATTTCAGGAAGCACTTTGAGTAATATCCTGATTTTCTGCATTGTTGTCATACTAGACTATTGCAAAGGGGTATTTTATTTTCCTTTTTGCAAACACTGTGGTTTTCCACATGGGTTAATCACCTCCTTGCAGTGGGAATATGTCGTAAACAGTCCCTGAACGAAAACACTCATCTCTGCTACTTCATTAAACAACCTGCATTAAGATGCAAACAGCAGGAATGAAAATTAACAGGCAGGGGTGGAAATGAGAGGAAACATGAGAAGTAGCAGGGATGGGCATGTGCCCCTGCATTTACACACACAAAACAGCAAGGTGCTAATTTTCCATAAGTAAACCTATGAGAATAAAAATAAACAAAAAAACGGAAAACCAAAAAAAGTAATAAAAGGGAGCGTGTAAGCACTTTCTCACACTAATTGTGTGCAGAATGCAATGTTAATGCAGTGTGCTTTACATGCGAGTGGATTCCATGTGGGGTGAGTTGGCTTTGAAGTGGAGCTGTGACAGATCTGGATTAGGGGGCAAAGTGTAAAGGTCTGATGTCAAAGCAAGAAATGAATTAGAGTTTATTGAGTTCAAATACAGCATTAAATCTCTGAAAAAACAGCAATAGATGCCAAAAGCACACTGTAAATGGTAATAGAACTACAATGCACTAATGGACTCCAGATTTATTTGCCCGTTTACTAATACAAATCCACATTTCATAGCTTCACCTTGCCTTCCTTTCTTTTCCTGCTTTCATATTGCGACCATAAACAATCCAATTTGTACCTATACATTTAAACTTTTGTATATGTCTTTGCCTCCCCATGTAATTTCATTAAATTGTATCTTATCTAAAAACTTTTTTATTTTTCATAAAATTGTATATTATCTAAAAACTCGGTATTAAACTCTATTATAATTGAGTCCAAGTCTAACCCCAGTTTTGTCAGTTTTTGCTTATAAAATATGCCAGATTAGAATTCCTAACCAAAGCATAATTACTCTTAACATTTATTAAAGCACCATAGCAACTTTCCTTTACAACAGCTCATAAGTACAACTTTAAAAATAAGTAAATTTATTGTTTACCAAATGCGTCCCTTACAGATGTACACTGTCATTGTCAAAAAGTAGGAACAAAGTTACCAAAATTGAAAATTGCAATGAAGCAAAACAGCGAAGGGGCAGAATGAGTAGTCGATTTGCAGCAGCAACAAACTTGATTCAGCTCATTTCAGGTGTGCCTTAGAAAGACAAAGCGATCAAACATCTGCAGACAGAGAAGAAGTTCTCATCTAAAATCAAGAGTTTTTCTACTGTTGTGTTTACAGTTGAGATACTCTGTCTTTGTCGGTCTATCACTGTTATGCTAGCCTGACAGGAGACGAACAGATGGCAGATAGAGGTGGGTTGTATCTCTGTTTTCCAGGATTGCTGAGCAGCCAACATGAGAACACAGTGAGCAGACAATAGCTGTGCACCAAACCCTAACTTCCTCAATGGTCTCCTCCACTCTCATTAGCAGTGACTTTCAATGACTTCAGAGCTAAACATCACCAAGCAATGTCAAATTGTCTCTAACATCTGTTTTGCAAACACTCACAAGGCACCCACAAAAGGCATGTGATGACTCTTTTTTCATACATCTTCCACTGTTAGTCACACATTTGGATAGTGGCGGTGAACCAAAACAGTTGCTTGGGTTGCTACGGGTGATTGGAGAACTGACTTTTGGGCTCCTGAGGCAAACAAGCACATGACAGATTAGTGTGTGGGCCTCCTCCAGGCTTCCACCTCTCTGACCCTTAGGAGCCCCCTCTTTACCCCCTCCCCATGCTCGCTCTTATCCCTAAACCCACTCCCTGCCTCTCCTTTGTCTCCAAACTCTCTTCATCCAAACTCAAAACAACCTAAGGAGGTGGAAAAGCAAACTGAATCTCAATCACAGACGTAAAGGCTAGAGTAAGTTCTTTTCTAAGCTGATGGCTTTAAAGAGTAATGTCATTTCAACAAAAATATACAAATAGATGTAATTACACAAGATTAGAAGAAAAAATAGAAATGTATTTACATAAAAAATAGAATGTTCCATCATGTGTATTCAAAAGAAGAACAAATATAAAACAAACAGCTTTTGGCAGTTGAAGAAAAATAGAGTTGGGTACTTCAAACTATTTGCAGATGTGTGTCTCCACCAGTTAGGGACTGCTCGTACTGGAACAACCCACAAGGATTAGTAGGACTAGAGGAGCTTAAACGAAAAAAAAATGTGAGGACACAACAGGACTGAATGTTTAGTCTGCACAAACAACATACTCTTTCTCATTTTTTTTAGGGGATGGACTTGCACCCTTGTTTATCATATGGAGCAAACATCCGTTACCAGGGTTTGGCCTTGCCTGTGCCCATGTCTTGTGAATGACCCTTGCCGACTCTTTTATGTGTGCCTATAAAGGGTGGCAGTGAGAGCAGCTCCCACAGGAGGGCTCGACCTGACGATGACACCCTGTTGTCATGGAGACTATTGCTATGTTGGGCTTGGGTTGTTAGTGTGTATGTGAGAGGGAGGGGGGCACTGTCAGTAGTGTATCTAATGATGTTTGCAGCACAATGAACTCAACTCCCCAAAGGTCCTCACTTTTGTGATCAAATGTATTTGATTAAGGTAAGGGTTTGGGATTTGTTTTGTTGCACTGGCATTTTGAGCTCTGCAGAGTTTGCAACTTTATCATGGCTACTTTTATTTCATAAGCTCAGTAAAAACATAGTTCAAGAGGCAGTCCCCTTCAAATAGCCACACTTATGACATACAAAGAAGTACACTAAAATGATACTGAATCCCACCTTAAATGTTATCATCTGTGCATTTAGTTCTACTTCGCAGCCCAAAGACACTCTGAGTTACCAAAGGATATATCACTTCCCTTTCAAGGAGCCCAAGGGACCAATACACCTGGCTTAGCAGCTTAACAGCAATTCCCCAAACACCCGGGCCAAAGGGTGGCTCGGCACAGAACCTGAGACGCTTGATGTTTGAGAAGACTACGAACTTACTTATCTGACTGACCACTCTTCCTCTGTTGCACAGTCCTTCTCAACTTCACTACACTACAGGGAAACTTTCAAGGGGTTTCAACTTCTCTCGTACCCCTATACTTTCATACATCTTTGAGGGTTTCCATGAGTCAAAAAGTCTAGAGTAGAGCTCAGATTGGCTTCTTTGTGTCAGAGTGCTTCCTGTTTTCATTGCGGGTCCGACCTTTGTCTTTACTGGGGTGAGTAAAGGCTAGCGGAGGGTGAGTGGGAAGGAAAGGCCAAGGGCGCCATGGGGCTAATTGTAAATATTGGAGTTTTCTTTAGCCTAAGCATCACTTTCTTAAATCTCTTACTCTTTAATCCTTTTTTCCAACTTACTGTACACCCATCCAGTGCCCTCTTGGCCCACGCTCTTGCAGTGGAGCAAAACATTTTACCCCTAACAGTGAAGTTTACCTTACTGATAACATAATCTCCCTGTAGTATTGAAAAGCTTATTCCAACAGTCTGGGATTTCCCTTCCCCTAATGTGGCTGGAAGACATCCAGAAACTCATGGAGAGGGAGAAAGGGAGAAGGGGGTGTGGCATTAGAGAGGCTGAGCAAGAAGCAGAATACAAGAAGGAAGAAGAGAGACGGTCTGACCCTCTTCTACCAGTCAAAGCCCACCGATCTGGCCAACCGTTGGTCAATTACATGTGGAGCATTTAAGGTTGCCAGCTTTCTTGCTCCCAAAAGCCGGTCCATGTGGCCCCAATATAAAAGAGGTCAGGGATACCATAGCCTCTCTATAGAGTCTGTTCATGTTTTGAGGAATCAATATGGTGTAAAAACTGCACTTTCCTCGCAGCTGGATTGCTGGCACTGTAAGACTGATGGTAAACATGAGCTGCAATGTGTTTGTCTCTCGAATTTGACTGTCATGATCAAAACAATCTTGTGATCTCTCCCGATAGAGAGAGAGAGTGTGAGGTCAGAGCAAAGCTTTGGATGGAGAGTGGGAGGGCAGAGAGAGAGGGCAATTTTGTTATACTGAATCTAAAAGCCAACAGTTGTTACTATTGGCCCGTGTTGTTTTTTTGTGTGTTAAGGGGGGTCCTGTCCTTTTGAGCCTTTCAGAAGATGTGACAATGGCTGGATGTTGAGAACATATGTAGGGAGACCCCTGTGGCTCATGGAAGAGGAGCTTCATGCTGGCCCCCTCAGTTTGAAAAATACAAGGCCGCTCCTTTCACTCCTCACCCCTCAGTTAATGAATGCGTGAATGGCAGAATGCCGCTATAGGCCATTCAGGGGCCAAAGTCCCCAAGAATTCACCCTTGGACAAACGCATCCAGCTATTGCAAATACATTTGCTTAACAAATTAAAAGAAAGGAGAATGGTTAATGAGTGTGTGTGCGTGTATTGGGGTGTGGGGGTGAGAGTTTATGGGTGGGAGAAATGGATGGTGATGGTGAGAAGAGAAGGGGGATAATTCAATTAGTCCTCTTCCTTGGCATAGAAATGAAAGCAGGTTAAAAGGGAGGGATTATTATTTGTACAAGACTAGCTCAGGCTTTGCACAAAAGAAACAAATAAAGATTGGAGAACATCCACAAGCAAGGAAATGTTATAATGGGGCGAGGAGCAGCAAAAGAGGGTCTTGAAAGCTTTGCTTGGTCTGAATTAAACAGGTCTCTGAAAGATGTTTCTTTCTCTGTGCTTTTCCCCAACCAATCCTAACCATCTTTTTTTATTTTAAACACAATTAACAGAAATCTGTCGATTGTTCTTCACAAGGGTTCTTTTGTAAATGGAAACTGTAAAAGAAAATCAGAATCTTTCAGATGTTTTCATGCATTTTGTGCATCCATAAAGCATATTTCTCCGATCATGAAGTTAAGAATAAATACCAACATAAGAAAGAGTCGCTCTCAAAAAAATTTTACGTTTAGCCTCAGTACTGCCTTCAGTGTGTGAATGAAGCCTGATCAGTGCAGCTCAGTGAGAAGCTCTCCCGCCAGGGAGCCACGGCGCTGTGAACAGCTGTGAAGTCATTTTGATAATGATGAGAATAATAAGCGTGCAGACTGGCGTGGTGGAGCCGCTAAGGCCTGCAAGGCTCAGGGCTTTGCTGTTGCAGCTTCACTGCTCCTGAATAGATAAAAGTGATTAAAGCACTCCTGATTATCCCTGACCAATATGTAATGGATTTACAGCCCTTTCAATTAGGCTGTATTTGCTGGCCGCTTATTACTTGGGCTTTTGGTTAGGTAATCAGGGTAGAGGGGGCTTTCAGCTGGGAGTGGGCACTTTGGTAAAGGGGTAGGGGGCTCTACACTTTGCACAGGGGGCACCTGACCCTCTTTATTGCATGGGTGATATGTGAGACCCCCAGCTCTTTACTAAGACTTCCTTACTTTTCCCATCCCCCCTTCCCTCCCCACGACTGATCTACATTGTCACTCCTACTCTCTGCAGCCGAGAGTTACAAGCTAAGGCAGCTTTTGTGTCTCACCACAGCCCCCTCCCTCTGAAATCTGACCCGTGTAGCAAAATCAATACAGCCTGATGTTCTGATAATGTCCTGACATTAGCAAGGGTGAGAGGACATGTAGACCACCCCTTTTAATAAGGCACACACAGATAAGCAGAAACTTAGTCAATGCTAGACTATCTGTTTTATCAAATTATATTTGAAGTTTGAAACTCTAAATCCAGATGGAGCAAAACTGGTTTCTTTAATAAGGTGAGAACTTTTAAATTATTTAAATGGAGGAAATTAATTAGAATTGTACCAATTCAATCCGATTAAAAAATTTCCAACTCAACTGAATTTTAGTTTTCTCTTATTATTGAGACTTTGCCGTTGAAATAACTCAGTACCCCCAGTCACAGTTCTACACAAACACCACCTATATTTTTCTGCCAAGATCTCCCAGACAAACAACACAAACAGTGGAATCCTGTATCCATGCTTTCATGAAAGTTCACACAGCATCTTAGCAGAAATAGTGCCACCAAATTTCTCTGTAACCCATCTGCTTCAATGGTTGGTGTGTTGTCCATCCAAAGATGGTATTCTCAGTGAATATTTCCTCTTTTTCAAACCATTTCCAAAAAATGTATGTGTGAAAATCCCTTCTGACCAGCCCATATCACAACATCAACCCTGCCATGTTCAAAATCCCTAAACACCCGTTTCTTCCTTTAAGCTAATGTTTAATTTGAACTTTAGTAAATTGTCTAAAGATTCCTACAAAATGTCCAGATTCATTCTCACATAAAGCTTGCTGAGTGGCTATTTGTATTAACAAGCAACGGATGAGGTGTAGCCAGTTATGTGTTATTGCTGAGTGCACATATGAATTCAGTTTTGAAGCCAAATGTATTATATTGTTTGCTTTTTTTAAATCTTTTTTTGGTTTATTGTTTGTGGTGGTAAACTATGACATTTATAATGTTAGGTTAAAAAATGTATAATATCAGGGCGGTATTACTGGAGCTGTGGTGCCTGATAGGAGATGGAAGGTGCCCAAATGAAACTCTGTTCAGGACTGCATACAAACTTGTCTGGCTCTTATGTCAGGCATTGCAGAGCTGAGCTACGTAAACAGTCCAGAGTGATGAGATTGACCTGGTCAGTGTGGCCCTCAGACAGGAAGCTGAAATCAACCTTTCACTTGCTCAAACAGCAGCTACCGATGACCAATATGTGCATGTGTTATTTCCTAGGACATGTTTCTGCAAAGGTTGTTATGAGACAAATGTAGCTCTAAGAAAGGCTTACCGTAAGGTGCTGGAACAGCCACGCCCTCATGATGTTTGTGGCCACCTTGGGGAAAATGCCACGCTTTTTCTGTCTCTTCTTATCCTTGTCTGGATCATCGTCGTCTCCTGTGCCAGGCGATGCAACGCTGTTGTCTAAGCCATCTCCTGGGCAGAAACCAAACCCGGGGTTAAATAACATCTCAAACCACATCACAGGATGAAACACAGAAAAAAATACAGCCAAAGCTGAGTTTAAGGTTTATGATGGATGGATAAACAGACAAATACCACAGATTGGAATTCAAAACTGGTGCACTTAGTCTGAAAGATTTGGTGCAAGCAAAGCTGGTGTTGGGTTGTGAAGGTAAGGCGGTATAGGGGGATTAGGATGGCCTTAGATGAAGGCCTGCATGGAGGCTGCAGGGTTTACATAGAGCTGCTCCATACCCCAGAGCACGAGACAGGGGAATAAGGGTTAATGGCTCAAATGTTATGGTTGGGCACTGAAACGTTGTGTTCTTCATCCCACTTCTCTAGTAGGAAGGGGAAATAAAAAGAAATGAACAAGGAGCTTTCAAATACAGTGGAGAGTAGGACTCATGTCATTAATTCAATTAAATTTGCATGCTTGACTTAACACAGAGCATTTTTTCCCATCCTTTGAAGAGAGCCAAAGGGGACAGAATGGAATTATGCAGATATGTACAGTAAAAAAAAAAAAAAAAAGGATTCATGAATTTACAACATCCAGTTGATCTGCGTGAGCACTGATTTGTGATTTGAGGGGGTTCGTTGTTGCAGTTCGTTGTTGCACATAATGGACTCGTCCTATTCTTCCCCCCCTCCCCACCCCAAAACTCCCCCCTCTTTCCCTCCAATCTAGCCATAAGATTAGCATGACAGGCCAGTGACGGCTATGCCTGCATTAATGTCCATCAGCGTTTGATTTCTTGGCAAAAACATGGACACACGCCTCCTTCAAACTGAAGTTTCCATCTTTGTCCCTTGCCTTTTTCTTGTTCCTCTGCCCTGGCATTAATTGTGCATTAGCAAAAATGATTTACTTTTAACAGTCATGGTTATTTTTTCTTGCCCCCGGGCACGAATGCCTTGAAAGCCTTCCTTGAGGGCATCTAAATTATGTATCTGAAAAACTCCTCCACTAAGGAAGCGAAGGACCCTGACATTCTCAAAATTCAGACGCACATGTCCTCCTGTTTTTGGCGAGGCATCAATCACAGCCACCTATACCAGCCTTAATCTCACATAAATATTTCAGCTAATAACATTAAAAAGGGGGAAAAGAAAAAGGATCCGACTGGTGGTGTAATCAAATGCAAAATAAATGAAGAACACAAGGCCAGCAGGGGCCTGCACTTCTTAAAAACTTTTTTGTCTTTCTTTATGTTTTTCCCAACTTCTTCTACTTCTCAGTCAGTGCTGTGTTTTTCTTTGCACATCATTGGCTTGGAGCCACAAGGAACAGATAAACAAAGAAGTGCCGACGACAAGCTAAAGAAGCAACCACCCTCCTGAAGGACATATGGGAATGGGGACACAGACGAGGGGTGTTGTAATTGTAGAATGGGCATTCATTAGCTGCAAATGCCATAAATCCCAGGCTAAGTACGAATCCTTGTTCAGGAAAGCCTAAAACAATAAACGTTGGTCCCTACCCTGACTGTGAGAGGCTTCCTGAGAAATGCGACCCAGACGGAAGCTGAGTCCAACTCCCCCAGTTTGCTCCGAAACTTACAATAAAAACACAACCAGTGAGCTGTGAATTTTAACCACCCTGCCTTTGTTTCTTTGCTTTTGAGCTTCGCTGAATAATGTTTATGCTCCGTTCGGTGTTTGTTTGTATGGCACCAGGTTTTGTGTTGATTTTTGAGCTACTCTCCAAATCCCTCTCCCGCTGTGAGCAGTCAGGCTCATCCAATAGAGCCGCACAGTGGCCAAAAGGCTGGCAGATTAATTTTATTGACGTTTCCATTTTCACTGCAATGTGATAGCCTTCCCTCTGGCCAGGGCCAGTGCGACCCGTGCGTATTTACAGACTGACCTGTCACTTCATTACCCAGCATGCTTGCTGCCTCCTGCTCTAGCCCACGAGGATGAAACCAGACTCTCCCTGCGTTTCTGCCCCTCTGTCTTACACTGATATTGGCGTGTGTCTACAGATCCCACTTCTACAGCAGCAAGTCTGTGTACAACTTCAATAGCTGTCTTTGAATCTGTTTATGCACCAACATTTTACTTCATCGCAAGAATAAAAAAGAACAAAGTGTGGACAGAAAATAAAAAAAGAGAAAGAAACAAAGGAAAAAAGAAAAAGGAGAAGCAGGAAGAATAAAGGAGGAGTAGAAATAGAATAAAGAAGATCCAACTTGCTCAACCTCATTACATCTGAAGGAGAGCTGGTGCTTTGCATCCACCCCCACTCCTTTCTTATGAGCGAGAGAAGGAACGCTGCAGGGCAAATTGTCCCAAACGCTAATGGCTTCTGACTGTTCCCTGGCAACTCTGCCATTCTAACCTGCGTGGATGTGCACTCTGAGAAAAAAAATTGGGTAAGGGAAAAAAAAGTACAGGGCAGAGCAGAGGGAAGCGTCCCATCATCTGGCCATGTGACACAGATGGGGGTTGGCTATTAGGAGGCAGTCGAAAGGCCTAAGGGAGCCGAGGTGCTGGAGTGTAGCCCCAGGCACTTTTGGAAAAGCAGCGCCCTTGGAGACGAAAAAAAAAAAGATAGCAGCACACCCCCACCCACCCACTTTCCCCTCTTCTCTTTCTTCCCCTCAACCTTTTCTCCTTCCTCCTTCTCCCTCACTCCATCAAGATCTTGACTTAAAGTGTTTGCAATGAAAGTTTCTTTGCATATTTTCATACGCGCAGGGACTGCGAAAGTGTAATCAGGCAAACACGGAAGACAATGACCGGACGCAATGAGGGTAAGAGAGAATGAATAAGCACACTGGCAAACAAACAAGCCCAAGTCCAAGAGCACATTATACGCTCACATACATTCCCTCTCTCATCACCAGTGGGCGGTTATTAAAAATGCATTCAGATATATCTCCTTGTGAGTAAATTGGTCTCAGGGCTGAGCTCATTATCGGGCTGAGAAAGGACTGTAAACACATTGCATCTCTGCTTATCTAATGTTGGTACGTTCGAGGTCCCTTTAGGAAATGTTGTGCAAAAAAATGAGCAGAGTACAAAGTGTCCCATGGTCTTTGCTAAGACTATACGGGGGACTTCAGGGAGGCTGTAATGACACTAGAGCCGATGTTTCACGTTCAGGAGGTAACATCCCACTGGGGAAGCCACCATGGTTAGGTTAACCATAGAAATACTGTGCATATGACCGCAAGTAAGAAATATTACCACCCATGAAAACCACACTTAAACTTAGCTATGGTTAGCAGTGAAGAAACTGGAGGTTCATTGGGGAGCTGGCTGATGAATTTACAATTGACCTGGCTGGAAATTTCTTCCTATCAATGAACGAGTCACTTGCTCACAAACAATTTTGGGTGCAGAAGTTGGTAATGAGGGAAGAAAACAAAAAGTCTGGCATTTCAGTATCAGTGAGGTCTTCTGCAAATGAAGTCAGAGGGAGCAAAGAGCCGACAATAAGCTCTATCTTCAACAGGGAGCACAGCAAATAATAGAAAGCTTCAAACTTTTCAGCAAAGCTGATGAACTTCATCTTTCTGAAGAGTCCAACTCTATCTGACATAGAACATCTGCAGGATTTTGTAAATCTCACTTAAAATAAAACTCTATTTGCTCCACAGGAATACCTGTTTAGCTGCAGAGCTGAGTAAGACTGGCTCCTCTTGCTCACACAGATTGTGAGTCCAGTGTACAGAATTATTGATTGTTGTGATAGAAAAGCTTCTGAAGAGTCATTATTAATTAGAATAAATAATGAACAATGTAACAATCTGTCACAACACTAAATAACAAATGTTATTTATTCTGGAGGTTCTGATAGAAAAATCTATATTGATATGTGGTGCACAACTTTATATTGCGTAGTGAAAACAAAGGCTAAATCAGTAAGGTATTGTGTGTCTCATAAAGCAGTCAGTGACCTGTACTGTATTTTCTTTTATTTTGGTTGTATTTGTACAGATGGCTCTGTCACATAATCTGTAGGATTTTATTGTACTTATAGACTTTAGTGGTGCATAAAGGGACAGTCCCCCGTCTTGTGAGAAATAATTGTTTTATTTGATTTTATGAAAGCTCGATTTTCGAAATATTCAGAAATCCTAAAATTGCATCTTGTTGTTCTTTCACAGATCTGAGTTTTACAAAGTTGTTAGTTTGAAGTTGTAAAACCTGCTCAATAGATATTGTTTATGTTTTTTATGTTATGCTTAAAGATCTCATTGCTTCAATGTAGTGAAGCAAAAGTGTACAAGCAACGGCTTACTAAAGCTGCTGCTAAAGTTACCAATTACAAAACCTCTTCAACCATGACCCTTGTCAGACCAGACTAGTCAAGCATGTTCAGCCAATCAAGAAGAGAAAATTCACAAAGATAGCTAGAGTAAAGCACAAGTAGATGGAGAAGCAGAGGCTATAAGAGCTATTTTGAATTCTCTACCTTAGCACAGTATTCTGACCCGTCCCTCCACCCTCCTATTACACCACCTCCATCCCTGCAGGCTTGGCCGTGGAGAATGAGGAGAAAAGAAGAAGGGGGATTTAGAGCCTCCCTTTTCCCTCTTTTTCTCTTCAACTTTTCAGCCAACATAAGCGGCGTTTAGCACATTCAGTCCCCCCAAATGGCAACGAATGAGGGAAGCAGTGGGGGCTTCTCTTTTGTCCGTCTGGTTACCCCTTTTATTTACTCTGGATTTACGGAGGGGTCTTTGCCGACTCTAGGACCACATGCTTTTGACACATGCACAATCTCCTTCCCGTACACACACGCACAAATGCGAAGAGGCTCTTTTCACCCTGGTGGAACAGCTAGCCCTCTGTTGCTCCATGGTGACTGAGGATTACCATCCTTCTTGCTACAACCACATGCTAGCAATATGCTTCGTGCTCATTCAAAAAGACCCTAATCCCTTTACTGATAAAACATACTTGACCATCCGTTTTTTTTTTGTTTGTTTGTTTTTTATTATTTTAATTTAAATAAGCCATCAGGACATTTTTGTTTCTCTGTGTGAACGCGCCATATGGTGTGCAGCACTCGCTCAGATCCATACAGTAGATGAGGGCTCTAAACGGAACAGTCTCAGTGTGCACGGCACCACTGCAGCCTGCGTTTTACGCTGATTATTTCCTGATCTGTGCTTAAACAAGCAGCAGCCCCCTTTGCACTGGACCATAAAACAACAGCTTAGTAAACAGCAAGCATGCTGACAAATTGGTGGCGCTCAGGCCGGAGTCATTAACAGCCTTAAAACCTGTCAGAGCAATTACAACAAACTCTCTCCTTCAGCAAGTCCGCCCGCCAAACTCAGATGTTGCTGCCCGCCCCTCGTCTGCCACCCCCTTTACCACCAGGACACATGGCTGAAGGTGAAAGAGAAACATAACCCTCCTCTCTACATTTTTTTTCTATATCTCCAAAAGTATCCCAGAGAAATAAAGACAAGCGTCTATGTGAAACAGCTGTACCTGAATCCCGAGGACTGAAACTCAGAGATTCATCTCGCATGAGAGGTAATGTCGGGTTGTCTCCCCCTACCCCTCCCAAAAAAAAGCACATCATTAAGTGTACCCTTAAATGAAGTGGAATAAGAGCTTTTAATTAGATGTTGTTTTCTGTGTGTGGGGAAGTGAGGCAGTCAAGCAGTAAGAAAGGCGTGGAGAGAAGGACGAAGTGAAATGTGTGTGTTGGCGTGTGGGGGTGTGTGTGTGTAGGGGTGCTCATCAGCTCTTGTACAGTGCCTCCCTTCTCTGCCCCTTTCTCTAAGCCCTCTAAACCTGCCATCGGCCAGATATCTCTATGTCATCCCTGGAATGTTGGAGATAACTATCGCCTCTACACCAATACGAGGCCTCTCTCTTCTCACAGGCGCAGCACTGACCCCACTGTGCACATCCCTGCCATGGAGGGTGAGGTAGAAGAATTGCAGGCAGGGGAGGTGGGGGGGGAACAGAGGGTAGGATGAAGGGTGTAGAGTTGGAGGTAAAACATGTTTTTAACAACCAGTTAGGCTATTTTACCTTATAACCCAAAATATGGGCTGGAGTGAAGCCACCCTCCTCTTTCAGCTTCTCCCCTGGAGCCAAAGAGGAGTATTGGGTCCAGAAGTAAGAGGGAGGCAGGGGGGGAAGTTTAGGATTTTTTTTTACCAGGGTCATTGACTGTGCCTCTCTTAATCTTTTTTATATGCTCAAACTCTGCCAAGAGCCTAAAATATCCCTCCAATTAACCTATAATAACAACATAATAATTTTCTAGCTTTGTTTGTGTTTCTGTGGATCCATGTTTTCTACAACTTTCCTGCAGTTCTTTGAATATGTGAAACACATAAAAGCATCTCTACCACTTTTGCACATTGTCAAATCTTTTGCCAAATTTTCTTGGCAAAACAAAACAACCTCAATATCTTTGGATAAAGAGCACTGATTATTTAAAAGTCTTCACAAATATTCTCATTTAGATTTAGGGCTAGACTTTGAGACATAGTAGGTCTTCGAGATGCTGTTTGCAGACTAATATTCTCTAAACCAATACAGAACAGCAGCATCAACACTGAGACTAAATTGCACAAAGTGTAGTGACTAATTAGATGACTTTTGGTTTTTATTTTTGAGTATTGGAGTAAAGGGGTATGACAAATTCAACTCCACACCTTTGCTTTTTATTTCTACAAACTTTATTACACTAATGTGGATATGTATAATAATAACATATCTAGGACGGGGACTTGCCATCCATTAGATTTATTTGAGAAGCAAAATAGTTGGAAGGAGAAGAGCTGGAATAAAGATGTATAAAAGAAAAGAGGCAGTCTGTCGCAGATGTCAGGACCCAATTTGCATGAATGGCAAAGGGCTAAATTGCAGGGGTTGGGGGAGCTACTATCCAACCCCTAACTCTGCTTTTTTTTGGGAGGGGGACTAAAAGGGAGTTTTGATGCCCATGACTGCCCCTCACTCAGAAGACAGGGATCAGTGGCTAATGAAGGGCTTTGGATCTCCACCAGACATTTCACACTTTCTGCCTCCCTGACAACTCCACCCTTCTCTCTCTAATCTCTAAACACAGCGGCAGAAGCTGCTGCTGCTGCTCTGTCCTTACATTTGAAATCAAACTGAGCTAATTTCTTTTCTATAAATTCACAAACCTGCACGTATAAAATTGCAAACCAAGACTTTCTGTGTCTTTTTAAAATAGCACAATAAAGACTTTTCACAGTGGGGTAACCAGCATTTCGGCCTGACTTACTCCATAATTTATAATTGTTACAACAGAAAAATAAAAAAAGACAGAGTTTGGAATACCAAACGGAGTATATATAAGTCAGAGGGTTGATGCTACGTTAAATATTAAAGAATAGGTATTTCCCTAGAGTAATTTGGTCTCTGTTGAATTGAAACAAGTGTGATTATTAGTAAGACAAGCTGTTTCCAAACTTGTGTTTTTTACTAACTAGCTCTGGCTCAGAGAAAATTGACAAGTTGCTTAGCTTTGGAATGATAATGTTCTGAAAAATGGGAATCAAGAAATGAGATGGCACAAAAGAAAACAAAGAAATTTGCCGAGGCATCATACAGATCTGTCTGTTAGTGAAAAATGCTCTGAGATGTCAATTGTAGTGATGCTCTACCTTCACTTACGGGCAAAAACTAGCACCTCACTCATAAAATAATGAGTAGAGATTCATTAATACTCCTGACAGACACAAGATGGACAAGGTACTGAGTTAAAATGAAACCAAATATAATTTTTATGCAAACGTCTGGGACAGGGACAATAAATCTGATCAATGGAGTAATACACTATGTCATCCTGCAGGAAAAAGCTAGTAGCTCTGATTTTGTGATTCAGAAAAGCAACTACTGTTTATGGTGTTGTATGATCTGAAAAGTCGTGATTTTCTGACTTCACTGGCAATTAAGGAATAAGAAATACATGTTTCTTTTATAAAGAGAGCAAAAAACAAATTAAGTCAGACTTCTGATGGACTTGTGACAGACAGTACCATTAAAAACAAAATTAGCAGGTATGCTAGACGTCTACACATAAAACTTTGTGGTTGAAAGAGTAAATTAAATAAAAGGTTTATAAATCAACAAGTCAACCATCAGATTGTAGCCTCTGCTCAGCAGCCCTCTCATCAGCCAAATGCCATAGGTTTTTTTTTTTTTCCTCCCCGCTCTTTTTTTTTCCACACAAATGTCCTGGAGGCAGGGAACAAAGCGAGCAGAACTGATTACTGCACTGTTGCTCCGCTCCGCCAGTCTAAACTCTGTTTGGCTTCCTAATGAGCTCACTAAAAACCCAATTCATCACCCATAACCCCTTCTCAACCTGCCTTGAAATCCTCCATTATGGAAAGTCAAGGACAGTCGGTTTACAGGCTTTGGGCTGGGGTCAGGGGCTGCGAAGGGTGCATGGCAGTGGCTGTGACAACAGTTCAGCCAAGGTTACTTTGACACAAGGCATACTCATGTGCCATGTGAAGAAACGTGCTTATTCATTTAAGTCAGTCTACTTATATCCTAAAAATCTATTGATGTTGGTATTCTCTTGCAAAGGATTCACACCCCTTTAGCATTCTATGTTTTTTTTTTGTTTTTTTTACAACCACAACCTTCAAAGTGTTTTGGGGGGATTTATGTAATAAAACACAAAGTAGACCATAAATGTGAAATAATAGACTCCGGAAACACTGATTCAGTAATTTGTATTATTAGTTTGGATATCTAGAGACTTAAATTAGTGTCTATTTTATTTTGTAAAATAAAATAGACATGCGTGGACTATTGCTTAGGGTTTCTGCAATGCAAAATGTGAACCTATCTAGTCTCAATTCTTGTGCAAGCTCTTCACAATTCTCTCATTAATACCATCTTTCCATAATCTCATCAACCATAACAAGACTTCCAGATCCTATTAAATAAAGCACCTCATAGGATGATGCCACCATTGAGTTTCACCATAGCGTAATGGCAGTGTTGGTCATTTGTCACAGTGTTTTGCATGCAGGCTAAATAGTTAAACTCAACAGAGCACCTTACTACTCTTGTTTGCTGCATCCCCTACCTGGCTTGTGGCAAACTGCTATGGAGATTTTTTTTATAGTGATATACTTTCTCAAGGTCCTGCTTGGCATCAATATTCTTGAATTCTTTACTCAAGAATGCCGAGCTGATCAGAAAGAGTTAGTCTAAGTTCCCCTATCTTTTATGTCCTTGACTCATTTTACAAAACCAGCAGTGTCCCAGTCTGAGCGGAGGAATGTCCGGTTTGATGATTGCAGCAGCGGGAATGTCCCCGAACAAGTCAGCTTTCGCACCAGAGATTTCAGATTTAATACCCTTTCGTCCCTTTCCTGCAAAGACAGGAATGTGGAGGGAATGTAGGAGGGTGGGGAGCAAGTCCTTCAGAGAAAAAAAAAAGAGATGCGTAATGCAGGCAGAGCATCGATGGTGTATCGTCAACAGTAAAGAAGGTGGAAAAAGAGCTCAGAATCCAAAGTCTGTTGGTTGGAGGGAGGGGTCAGAAACTGAGAGAAGGAGGAGGAGGACAACATAGGGTTGGAGTAAACTCCCACTGTTCCTCATTACATGGAGCTGAAATGATCCTCCTGACACCCGGGCTGTAACCAAGAGATTACAGAATTGATGAATCCTTGGTTTAAAATGCAGCTGTTTTATTCTGCTTTAGTAATTAATTCTTTTTCCAATAATGTATTGATTAAGCGTAGCCCCTGATAAAGTTCAAACTGAGAGAGATCCCTCCAGGGGCTTTGGGTTGGCCCGCTCCAGAGAGTCAATGAAAACTTCCTCCCTTCACCTGCATCTATCTCTCTCTGTCAGTGCAGTTTACCCTCATAAATTAGTCAGATCAGTGAGGAGCTGATACTGTCTGCACTCTTGCTGATATATTTCCCTGTTATTTTGAAGCAATCATGTCCACACAAATGCAGATGTGCTTTCTGACAAGTCCATCACACACACAACTCGGGGAAAACATTAAAAGGACGAGACAAAAGGAGAGGAGTTCAAATGCATTCATTTACCTAAACAGTTTTTCCTTTGCTCTCCTTGTTCTTATCCTGAGCCTAGGAGGGAATTACGGCATGCAGAACGAGAGCATCTCATTTCACAAAACTACTCTTTCATTCTTTTTACGACTGTATTTTTCCTAACAGTTGTGAATAACAGCCTGATCAACAGAGGGTAGAGTACATATCTCCTGGGAGCCAACTAGCAGAGAAATCAGATCCAGCTTTATATGAGAGTCTGCTGCTCACGTCTTGTCAAGACCCCTCACCTACAGGCTTCTTTACAAGTCTATAACCGGGGACCACTGTCCTCCACAGGGCCTTGACATAAATTCACTCATTCTTATAGGAAGCAGAAGCATTTGTTTCAGCTCCATGATGCAACATCCGTATGGAAACAACCATGCAAGGAAATATAGTTCCATTTCCTAACAACGGTAGCAAATGGGATTTTCTCTCAATATAAACTAAAATGGACTACTCTGACACATCATTAATACGTAGTGACAAATAACCGGTGACCCAATGAAGAGGAAGGAGTCAGTTAAAAGCCTTTTTCAATATTAAAACCTAATGAAAAAGTGAATGAATTATGAAGGTAGAAGGGAAAAAATATAATTAGAAGGTGGAAGTAGAGCTTAATACGTTTACTCGGGACTATTTCCTTTCGTTAATGGGACAGCAGCAAGCAAAGAGGCAGTTTTCACCAGGCCAGTATTGACTGTCTGCCCTGCTCCGTAAGGTAAATCCAGCAGGTCATTTCATTAAGGCCCAATTCCATGGCACTAATTTTGATCTGAGGCGCTCGACAGCTGCTGGCATGTAGAAATTGCAATCAGTGGGATCGGATGAGTAGGAGCCGATTGCTCCCACAAAAAGTACTAGATGTCATAGATATATATCTACAGATTTGCATATTTTTTGACAACCCCGATTAAAGGTGTAAAAAATATTACAATAAAAAAATCTATTACCGCAGCAAAATAATCTTACACTGAAAAAAACAAGAATCCAACCTTTAGTTTCAGAAATAAATTCAGTTAGGAAATAAATCACATATTGAGAATAAAAGCATGTTTTTATTTATTCTTATGTTGATCAGACTTTATAGTAACTTCTAATTAATAATTCAGAAGTTTATGTAGAAGAGCAGCAATTCAAACTTTTTAAAGCAACTCAAAGTTTATTAATAAAGCTGGATGATACCTAATAAAAAATAAAGCAAAGGATGAATCTGGAAAATGTCATGAAGTATCTGTGGTTAGATTGCATGACATCATGAACTCTTTAAACTACCAGGAGATTTTAATGTAAAGATCTGTTGGAGTTTACCAGTTAACTGGAAATGGCTCATCATAGGGTGGTTTAGGATAACAAGGATCCAAAACATGCAGCCAGATCAACACAGAAATGGTTCTCTGGACTCAAAACTAACCATTTTCCAAGACTCAGTCTCCAGACCCAAAATTCTGTAGAAAATCTGTCAGGTAAGTTTAAGAGAAGAACGCATTAGAGAGAACCAAGTACTCTGGAGATGATTTGTGAAATGAGAAACAAGATTTTTCTTTCTTTCTCTTTTTTTATGTAAGCTTTTTGAAACATGATTGTAGAAGAAAATGTGCTGTACAATTGAAAAAATTGGTTCTACAGCATAGTAGCAGCAGTATTACCTATAGTGACCTATTGTTAGTGTGATTTTCATTGAGTGGACAAAGAAGAAGATCATCATTAAATGTAGTAAACTAAAAAGATTTTCTGCATTACAATACATATTCTAGCAATTTAGTGCAACTTATTGTTTGCTTTTCATTTAGAACCTCCCTTCTCCTCCCTGCCGCTTTTTTTCTTCATTCCTTTTATTTCAGATTTTTTCATAACAGCCTTTGCTATCGACTTTTCAATTTTCCCCCTCACATTCACCCCTCCCGGACCAGCGTCGGTGCCGACAATCCTGCATTGGTACCCAGCTCCACAATACCCCCAAGCCCACTCTCCGAGACGCTCGCTGGGGAGCCCTGAGAGCCGGGCCTGCCCTAGAGCTCCCCGCAGCCCACCGCTTACTCCCTACGAGACCAAAATCAAAGAGAGAGGGCCTTAAACTCTAACCACGGGTATAATGAGGGTGCTCCAAAGAACAATAAGCATATACTCCAAAGGAAAATGAAGAGTAGGACTACAAAAGAAGGGGAAAGATAAGTATAGGAATTTTGGCCCGACAGTGTTTTTCAGAAGGGAACAACAACAGAGAGCAGATAAGAAAAAATAATTAATAAGCTAGCGGGTGCATTGCTATGCAAGTGAGGGCAAAGGGCCACAGCCAGTAGCGATGGTAGCCGGGGCCACGTATCTCCCCAACCACATGTCTGAATGCAGAACAACGAGGGGATCTGCCACATGCCCCTGGAGCTGAAGGGAGCCAAAAGGAGCACGACTAATTTCTGCACAACAATGGGCCTGGATGAGCGCCCACACAATGGCAGGTGCTTTGAATAGCAGCAGGGCCCTTGCAGCGGGGATCTTCTCCTCTCTTCACTCCGAGGTGCTCGGGTCTGGCTTGCGTAACCTCTCATTTTCAACCAGGCTTCCTTTTTGACTCATAAAGGATGAAAACGATCTCATGGGAGGCTGGAGGAGAGCGAGGCAGCCAAGCCTGCAAGGCAAAACTCACAGCAAGTCCAGCTATGCTGTTGCTGACATTACTTCCAATTTTTCCCCATCACCCATAAACCTGAACACCTTGCCTTGTTATTACTCTACATTTTCGATCCTTTTTACGTATTTTCCATCTACTCACTCGGTGGAGTTCTTGGGTTTGTTGTGCAGCTGCTCGGACTGTCCTGTAAGCAGCGGTGTAGTGGTAAAGGCTGTTTTCCCCCCACCTTAAGAACATTCTTTCTGGGGTCATGAGGTCAGGCTTCGCAGATGTCTCCTGCAGACACTCGGTTGTCTAAGGACTGCATCCCTGGGAGTAAGTATTTGTACTAAGCAACAGAGCTATTCCCCCATCACTTTAGAAAATGTTAAATGTTTTTTTTCTTTATTTTTGTCTCGGTTTTTCTTTGCTCATTGTTTTATTCCTGAATGAAGCAATAGAGTGAGTGTAGTTTTTCCAAGGTGGAGATTTGTACACAGAGATAATGAAAGAAAGCACTGGTTATCACAAGATAGTAGTGTGTTTTTCTGTCTGCTCTCATTTCTTTAAGCACTAGCTGTCTCCATAAGTTTCCTCCAATTGTTTAAACGGGGCCTTAGTCATCAGGCAGAGGGAAAGATGCTTTTAAAGGTCTTTCTCTTATTTAGTGTGCACTGTTGCCAAGAGAGAAAAATGAAAGCATGTAGTAACTGTCCCGTCAAATAAAAAAAAGAACCTTTGAGTAAGCAAGATCGAAGCCAAACAGAGTGACCCTACATGAACGGAGGGGAAATATTTGAACTGGAGTCATGGTTCTCAAAGGGTGGTACAGCTACAGCTAGTGGTACTTGGAATGCCTTTTGTGGTACACAGAGAAAAGCCTGACATCAACCAAATTTACAAGGTGAATAGATAAAATATGGAGGTAATATGTCCAAAATCTAGATTTTTTTTAGATTACTGTTACAGAAGACCATCAATGAATGTCAGTGATTTTCAAAATATGGTAGATTGCAATAATTGGATACTGAAGTGTTCAATAATGATGATGTGCTTGTGCTTTTGTTCTTAGCACAGTGTGTGTATGTGCAGCAACAGGTGTTTAACCCAAAAGACTAAAACAGAAAATTACAAATAGTTTTTAATCAATGTTTTTATTCTTATTGCAAAAAGAAATAACCTTAAAATATTATAATTAAATGAATGTTGCCAATGCCTAGTGGGAACAACTTTGCCATGTTGTAGCTGCAAGTCAGGAAGTCAGAAAGATTTGCTGATTCTTGAACTCAATGACCAGACTAAATACCGCTGTCAACACAAGCTAATAAAGGTGAATATGTCTGCATTTAACATATTTAAACAATATAGGAAGACATTTATAAATAGTGCCTACACATGCAGTTAGAAGTTTTAAAAATGTAATTAGATACAAGCTGCAACTTAACTATTGATTATTGCAGCCGTCTTGAATTTTGCACTTGGGGTTAATAAAAACGTCAATCTTTCCCCACTTTAATTCTGATTCCAGTTTTTTAACCCAGAATTAGGAGATATTTACTTCAAACATGCAGTGCAAATAAATATTTTACTTTCTTTCTTGCTTTATGAAAAACTTTAACTTCTGTTTTACTGTTTTAAAGCATCTTGTCTGGTTATAGAAGTTTGAAAAACACCTGAGGTAGAGCCTCAATCTCAAGAAAAAAATGGGAAAGAAATAAATTCCTGAGCCAAACTGTCTCAGTAAAAGCAAGTCATCATTTGCTCTGTTTAGGTTTGGAGCATAACATTGATAAAGATTGCACAATTTAACATGCAAGTTCTGCCTGAAAACATGGAAAACAGCATAATTGGAGCAGCCTTTTAAAAACCCTGGCAAAGAGCTATCCTTGAATATCTTTCTCCTTTTCATCTCGCTTTTCTCCTCTCTTTCTTTCTGTTCGTTTGATATGGTGTTTTCCTTCCTTCTTCCCCCTCCAAACATCTCTCTGTATTCTACAAATTGATATCGCTCTAAATGAATTATGGTAAATGCATAATGAAGGTTTTCTCAGCTTCCGCCCCGCAGCCAGCCAGGATGGAGCATCTCGTTTGGCGTGTTTGATTCGTTTTGTTGCACATTTAGCCCCAGCGTTCCTTCGGAGTGCGCTCTGCTCGAGGGATGCAAATAAGAAATTATCCTTGCTGACTAACATGGCTAATACCTCCTCTGGGGTAATCAAAAATTATTAGTCGCTTGCTTCCAATAAACATTAGGGCTTGTGGCGATAAACACTATCAAATTGCTCACTTCTGCCTGTTCCTGAATAGCCATAAAATGGGTGAACAAAAGTGATCAGGTGTGGAAAAAGCACCCTGGCTACACGGAAACGGAGAGAGAGCACGGGACTCCTATTATTCCTAAAAAAAAAAAAAAAAGCAGCCCTTTGGCTTTAAGAGTCATTAAAGCATGTACTAGAGTGGGAATCAGACTAGAAAATGAGCTTATCTTGCATAATGCCCTCATAAGCTTTGCATAAACGTAAAACATGAGCGCGTGAAAATCAGCAGCAGAGAGAAGAGAACCAGGATTGTAACACACTTCCTTTATCATCCTCCCACTCTCTTGGACTGTGGCAGCATATTAAAGCGGTACCTGTAGGGTACAGCGGCTCCGCTGCAGTTTTGCGTTTGCTCCGGAGTGCAAACTTCGGTTTACACAAGAGGAAGGAAAAAACCACGCAGCCAGTGAACAAGCTCCAGCTAGCCTCGCTAAGCCACTCTGCTAAAACCGCGTGCTGTTTTTTTGGAGGGACCTTTGCCTTGATGCAGGGTTTCAGACATTAGGGGGAGGAGAACCAGGAGGGTGGGGGTGGAGAGGAGATTAAAGAGCCAAGGGAGGCTGAAGAAAGAAAGGAGCGTAAAAGAGCACAAGGCCCATTGGTCAAACACAAAGGTGAAGATGGGGAAAGGACATTTGAAGTCAGGGCTATACTCCAACTAAGTACACCTTAAACAACCCAGTGTAAGCCGGCAGTCAGGGGTTTTTGGAGTTTCCCCGCAGGTGTGCCTTTCACAGACTTGGCTTCTATGACCTCTCTCCAATCAGCAATGGGGCCCGGATTTGGACACAGAAATCAGCGGCATCTCGCAGTCTCTGCCTCTCATTCTATCTCTTTCTACATACACTCACAGAGAGGCTGCCAAACAAGAGGAAAACAAATCTGATGAGTGCTAGAGAAATTGGATTATCACCTCTCAAAGGTAACTTCTTGGCTGACCCCCCCCCTCCTTTGGGCAAAGCCCTTCGAGACGAGACAAAAAAAAGATTTCCTGGGAAAACACTCCAGGCCTTTAAAAAAATCTAGAGGTCCTGTCATCCTTGTGAAAATACGACTACGGCAACATTAATGGATGTGGAGATGCCCTCTGGGACACGTGCTGAAATCCCTTTTAGCCATATTACATCAGACCCCAGTGCACTCCACATCACCACCACATACAATGGCGTAATCAGCAGGAGAACATGGGCGTGTAAACCCACGCCATAATGAACTGATACAACATGCCCTCACTCTGTTGTTTTTGTTGATCAAAGCCTCTGAGTAAAGGAGGGGGAAAAAAAGTCACTGCTGGTAATTTCTGATTACATGCCGACAATTGTGTTTCCTCTGAGCTTTTAAACTGCGCTGAAGCCACTCTCAGATTTCACAGTCTTCATCTACTGTGCCTTGCAAAAGTATTCACACCCCTTTTCCCATTTAGCCAGATTGCAACCACACACCTTAATGTAATTATTGGGATTCTATGGGATAAATAAATAAAAAATAGTGCACATTTATGAAGTAAATGGAAATGATTTTCAAATTAAAAAAAGAAACATTTGAGGAGTGTGAGCATTTGTATTCAGCCCCCTTTACTCTGACACCCATAAATATAACTGTGATAAACAAATAAAAGGCATCATGAAAACAAAGGAAGATAGTAGATAGGTCAGGTATAAATATGTGGAAATGTTTAAAACAGGGTAAGCATCTCACAGCGGTCTATGAAAGGAAAGATAACCACACATGACCCTCCAGAAAATATATGAAAGAAGCTGCTACAGGATTTGAAATGACTGTATTGGTCTTCATTCAAATCTGAACACACCATTCCCATGTCAAAACATAGTGCGTGCAGCGTCATGCTGTGGGGAAACTGTGCTTCAGCTGCATCAGGAAAGCTCTCCATCCATTTTGCCGCAAAGAGCGGGTAAATATTTCCATCTCCAGATGCACAAACCTTGTAAGAGAGGGTAGAAATCCACAACACACCTTTTAAAATTTGTATTTGTGGTTGTAATGTGACAAAAATCAAAAGTTAAAGAAGTGTGAATTCTTATGCGAGGCATTACACCACACAGAGGGAAACCATATGAGCATGTACTAGAGTAGGAATCAGGGTAGAAAACGAGCTCATGGGAGGAAGGAAAAAAAAAACATCTCCCCAAAGCTTTTGCCTTAATGGTGCAAAGCAGACATTCTCGTCAGCTGCTGTCAGAATAATCTGGGTAATTTTTTCCCTATGTTCTCCAAACATTAGTTTGCACATTAGGCTGACCCAGTTAATGTGCCTTTCCTGCTATGCTGAAACCCAGTTTCAGGCAGAGCTAGGCCGGGTTAGCCAGGTCGCGCCAAGGGCCTGTTCATGATTATGGACCAGAGGGACGAGGCCTCATATAGCACTCCGGCAAAGACGAAAGGCGAAAGGAGAAGATGTGAAAAGGGAAAGCTAGATTGAAGGGCAAGGGGTGATGGTGATGTAGTGGGAAGGCTGTACCGTACTGGCAGTGCTGTTACAGTCCACATTCTTTCATTGTTTTCAAGCCATAACAACAGGTCAAGAAGAAAGACAGAGACAGAAAGAAAGGAAGAGAGAGCGGAAGGGAGGAAGGAAAGAGGGATCTGAGGGAGCCGATCATTCTCTTTAATCACATTTTGGATGAGTGCCAGGTAGTCTGCAGCACTGAAGGCGAGACGGAGAGGGGCGAAAGAAGAGAGAAGTGTGAGGGAAGGGGAGAGAGTGGGAAAATGATGGAGGAACAAATGGAAAAAAGAGACGGAGAGAAGATGGAGAGAAGAAGAAGGGAGAAGAACCCCTAGAAACAACTTGAGGAGCACTGATGTTTTAGCAAGTGTGCACATTCGCCCATATGGGGGTGTGCATGTGTGTGTGTGAGTATGCATGGCGGCCGTTCCCGTAAATGCCCACGAATGCTGAATCTAGCAAGAATCTGGTGCTGGGACAGAGCCAGGCAGAGATCCATTTTAAAACTATGTGCATTAACTATAGTTTTCCCCATAGGTTAAGCACTCCACATGAATAATTTAGCCTCTTTTATGCTAATGGGATCATGAACGTATCCCCTCTGTACCATGTTTTCTGCCCCCTTCCCTTCTTCGAGGCAACTCCTCTCAGCTTTCAGTAGTTGCCCTGCCCCTTCCCAACAAACAATCAGACAGACAGACATACTGCACCCGTCAGAGAAGCAGCAGACACCTGACCAACATTCAGGCTTGCATGTGGAGAGAGGGCTAAAGTTGCACAAAATGTATGGAGAAGCACTGAAGCATTGTTATCCTCATTAGCAGAGTTTATCTTCAGCTTGTTTCCTGCTCACTCACTGCTGCTGAGTGAGATGTGACGGTTTATAAGTTTTGATGCACATCATGGCTGCACTCTGTTAAATGTTTATGTGCTCTCTGCCGCTGCTGCTGAGTTTTTACATGACTTCTTCTCTTACACTCACTGATTTCTTGTCTGAGCTTCTGCGTTTTCTGCTCCTAATGGAAGCTTATATAAACCATGTGTTTACCGTACTGTGAATCAGTATTTACCCCCTCACAGGTTCCGTCTGTGTTCACACTTAAAATAATTCAGATCATCAAATTTAACAAAGATAACCTGATCACACATAAAGGTTATTCATTAACAAGCTTACCTCCTCCACAATAAAATCATAATTTAAAAACAGATTTCTTTTTTTTTTTATTTGTGTGAAAATAAATTTGCTATTTGATCTGAAGCATTTAGGTGTTTTTTTTTTTCAGACTGTTCCACACATTCAGAACACATACACACCCTTGATGCTTCAGCGTTGTATTGTGGGGAGATTGGGCCACTGTGTAAAAAATTATCAGTGCTTCAACAGCTGGGAGAGAGAACCATGAAACAGCAGGCCGTGGGTCTGCTTTATTGTTTATCTGTTGTTTATGGGCTAGTGTTCAGCTTTAATTACTACACTAAATTAAACTCTAACAGGCACTTAAAGGGAGCCAACTAACACATGCACGTGTGTGCTTCTACACACAGACACAGACACACACACACAGATGCAAACAGACACAAACTGTATATTTTATATACACAGACACGCCTCACAGATCCTTCCAGAGCTGGAGTAAATGCCACTAAAATTCAACAAGACCGCTGTCTTGTGTTTTGCAGAGATTTTGAATGAATAATTGAGTCTTTTTTTTTCTTCCTCTACCAGCATTGCTCGAACATTTTAAGTACCAGGCAGAGCTGCTAAAAGCAAAGTTAAAGCCAAAGGTCCTGCAAATGCAGTATTCAACAAACCATGCTCACGCTGGGACACCAGGAGTCGTGTCCCCGCCAGCAATGACCCCTTCTAGTGAGCTAAACCACAAAGACCTCGCAGAGTGGGGCCCCTAGCCGGGGCTAAGGGGGTTCACCGCACTCCCCACATATACACACACGCAAATGTACCACAACACCATCAAGCGGAGCGCGCTCCCTTGGAGCCGAACACTCAAGCTTCTCCCTCCCATTTCTCTCCATCTCCGCCTCTCTCGGTCTCTCTGGGGAGCCTGTCTATCTGCACAGCGTGGGGATTGTTCAATTGCTGAGAAAATGTACAAAATGCTTTCTCCTCTCTTCTGTTGAGCCATTTCCATTTACAGTAGATTCTGGGAATGGTGCAGAAATCCCCTTTGCCAAGCACTCAAGATGTCATTGTGCATTTGGTATTCATGCATAACTAATAATTACAAGTGGGGACGGAAGCAGAGGCATGCAAACTCTTGGACTTAATCGTATGCACATGCAGGAACCAAGGTGGAGGCAATGCCTACCATGCTGAATCGGTGCTGTGGAGGATATATTGAGAGAGATTTGGACAAATTTGTTTGCATCCTTGGTAAATGTGTCAAAATTATAAAGAATGCATATCTGTCATGTTTTCGTAATACAATTTAAAATTAGATAAGAAAAACCTTTTTCTGAATCTACTCAATCATTAGGAAAATCCCCTGGGTATTAGACAATTGCTTTTCCTGAAATCAGAAATAACATTTATTTATTTTTTAAAATAGATCATAGTTTCTAAGAACTTTTGTAATCTATGACTTTGCTTCCATAGGGATGTGGGACAGAGACCCATTTCTTATTGCCACTGGGCAACGGGCTGGACGAGGACCCAAGTTTGTGATCTGGATGGTGAAGGAGGTAAAATGTCTTTATAACAATCAATAAATGCAATTTACATGCCAACTAGTTATTTTTTTTTAGGCATGTCAGAAAAAATGCCTTTTCTGTCCAGCTATTATGAATGTAATAATTTAGAGTTGTCTAATTGGAACCGTGTGCGTTAGTCAGATTCACTAAAGAACACAGGATGAATATGTGGGAAAGCACCTTATGCCCACTGTTAAGCATGATAGAGGATGCATGATCCTGTGGGCCTGCGAACAAATGGGATCAAGAACTCTGAAATACCAGCGCATTTAAGGCAGGAATCTGGTTGCCTTAACCAATAAACTCAATACTGCTGCTCCCTAACACTTTGAGTGATAGAAATATTCATTCATGCTTAGAAGCAAGTATTATCTTAAGGTGCACACATTCATCAAGTTCATTCAAGTCCTTGATGCTTCCAAATAAGATTGGAAGGGCGCCAAAGAGCTGTTAATCAAGGTGCATCTAGAGCCAGAGGCGTTTTGTGTGTTGCCTCCTGAAACATCGCCTCAGATTTATTTGTTCATCCAAAAATCTGAAAGTGAAAGGTCACAATAAGTCCCTAGGATCATTGTTCATGGCAGGAAAACTTTACAGGTTTTTTTTGGTTTTTTTACTCTTTCCTCTTCCTTCAGCGCAGCCCATCCACTCTTTCTTCAACCAACTGATCCACACTGTCACCCCTTTTAAGAGAGGCCAAGCTGTTAAAGACCCCATTACCGAAGTGAAGCGCACATTTCGCGATTTCTTGGTTGGACTCAAGAGTGCGGACTACAAATTTAATGCTGAGATGTATTGAGATTGGTGGCGAGTTCATGCGTGGAGTGGAGCAGAGTGAGGAGCGGGAGAGGAGGGGAAGGTGGGGAGGTTGGAGTGGGAAGGCTCTGTCAGAATGGAAGGGCCAGAGTCGAGAGTCAGCGAGCGCTTCAAGCGTTAACGTAATTGCAAGAATGTGAAAAATGAGGCGGCGGGGCTCCCGAGCGAAGCAAAAGGTCAGAGCATGCCTCACACAAAACAACTGGCTAGAGGACGGCCTCATTAGACCATTAAATCAGTTGCCCTTGGTCCCATTCCCTTTTTCTCTGTCTTTTATTTGCTGTGCCTACTTTTTCACCTTTTTTACTCTTTAACTTCTGTTGTGATTTTTTTCTGAATCTTTTACTCAGCTCTTAGCTGCATATGTAGGTTTTTATCAAGAAACATCCCAAGGTAGTGGATGCTGCATTTAGCATGATCTAGCCTTGATCTGTGTAGGCCCAGCACATGGGGCTGTACCGTAACTGTCTTTGGCCAGCATTGATCTGCTGTTACTGGATACGGTGGGGAAAGGAGTCGATAAGTGCTCTGTGGATTACAGGTCACTTGTACTTATGTGTGTAAGATAATCAATAGGCAGTGCATTTCTTTCTCAGAGTCCCTTCCACCCCCACCACCTTCCCCTTTTGGCTGTTCTTCCTCTAGAAAGCCACTTTCTCTTGCAAGGAGGCATCCGAAAACTTACTTTGTTTTGTATTGCGGTCACCTTTTGGACTCTTTTGTTCTCTGATTTTTATTTATAATTGTGTGCCCACGTTATACAGTATTCCTACCTATTTCACCAAGATAAAGCCACAAATTTAAATGGACTTTATTAGGACATTACGTGGTAGACCAATATAAAGTACTGCATGATTTACAAGTAGGAAAAGGATGCATGGTTCAAAATATATAGAGGAAAATAATAGAGATTTTACATATCTCTATTCTTTTATTAAGGCCTTAGCTATCACAGGCTTAATCATTTCCAACTAGAGTCTGAGATAAGAATTAGATCCAACTACTATTGACACATCCAACCACAGAGGCCATCTGTCCCCCAAGTATGTGGTCAGCAATGGTTCAAAAGCTGCAACAACAACTGTTTTGGCCTGATGACATACACACCACATAGAACAGAATAGGTCTATCAATATGTGTGAATGTTTATTGATGGAACTAATCCAAAAGTTTTCCCATGATGAAGGAGCTTGTAGAGGTAAACTGGAAGGTTTTTGCAGGTAAAATCATGGAACATCAGTTGGTTTGATGAAAGCCTTGACTTGCAGAGAAAGAACGTGAGAGAAAGAGAGCGAGAGAGAGGGAGATCCATAATAGCTTACACAATCTTTAAAAAAAGAAAAAAAGAGGGCACATTCCAAGCAACATGTCAGTGTAGTTGGTCTCGCCTCTAAACTTACCAAAAAGCCTATTGGTTTTCCAGTTTACATGTCAAAACTGGTATACACCGTGACAAAAATACCAACAGGGGGACAGCTGTGGCACATGCTATGTAATTAATTCAAATAGTCTTGTTTTGAAATGCATTATTAATGTTTGGCATGTCAAGTGGGAGATAACACTGAACACAAGACACTATGAGACATGATTATAAGCTTTTGTGTGGGCAAAGTTAATATGGTTCACATTCAAGCGGGAACTGGCAGAAATATACTATTAATCACCGGCTTTTATTTAGCTCTTTTAATAGCAAGATTTTGAAAAGCCTGTTCTTAGGTTGGTGCATTAAAGCGACTGTTACTCAGGTTTGTGCCTGAGCGGAACAGTGGATGAACATGTTTGCTTTCTGGTTTGACTGTGCTCAGATGAACAGAGGTGAAAAAATGCCAAGTGTGACAGGAAGCTCTGGTGCTTTTAGAACAAAATGTCCATTTGGTGCATGAGGCTTACTTATAACCTTTGCTCATATGCAACGCCTCACAAATGTATTAACACTCCTTGCAACATGAAGGTAGAAGCTGGTCAAAGCTGATGGGAAGGTGATTTTATTTAGTGGTATCAGAGTAAATGTAAACTGTAATCTAAAGGGGTTTAAATTCTTGCAAAGGCACTGCATGTGTGTTCATGTAAAAAAAAAAAAAAAATGTATAAAGCTGCAGTAAATATGGTCACCCTTGTCTGTATATCTGTATTGCCCATTTCTGTGCTGGCTCACCTTGCTCACTACTGTTGTCACCGCTCTGTGAAGCGTGTCCCCCGCTGGAGGGCCCCGGTGTGCCAGCTGAGTGTGTGGAGGTGGCGTCATCGTGGTCTCTCCAGGAAGCTGGGTTCTAAAGGGTTCAAAAAGAGAGAGAACGTAAGCGTGGGATTCAGGCATCCATCTGTGCATCCAACGGCATTCCCGATCCAAACCACGAACCACACGGCGAGAGAGATGGATAGGAAAAGAGGGAAGGGAAAAAAGGATAGAAATTAATTTTCTGAACATATAAAAAGGGACGTCTCTAAGGCGCGGTGAGGGTTCTTAGCATATTATTATTATCTTGGCAAGGTAAAGAGTCTCTATGGTTAGTTCAAAGCCAGCAGAAAATCAAAGAAGCTACCATAATCACAGATAAATAGAAAGAAAATGATGTTCTAATGCAGCTGGCTATAAGTCAAAGAGCTGTAATCAAAGTGTTTCATTAAGGCATGAGAGCAAAATGCAGCACTGCTAATGTGGCAGCTGACATTGAGAGCTGCAAGTAGAGCGCTTGTGAATAATCATGTAAACACATATGGCAGAACCCAGTGGAGTTCATTTATACCATAACCAATTGAGACTTCCGTGTCAAGAGAGAAATATAGAGGTAAAAAGTCCAAACACACCACAGCTGCCATTAATCATTACTACAGTCAGAAATGAAAATAAGATATGACAGTGATTCTCCTGCTAATCTGCCAAAAATGTGTTCACGCCCACACTGACATACACAAACGCCCACAGCAGCTTGCAGAAATACACTTAAGCTCACATGATAATGACATAATAAAAGCCGGAGTATGAACATGGATACGTGCACAATCACTTTTAGGTATACAGGGACTTCAAAGACGTGTCTGTAAACAAATATTCTTCCCTAATGCCCTTCCTCTTGCCTTTTTTATTTTCTCCCCCTTCTCTTCCTCTCTCTCCCAGTCTTTCCCACTGCCCTGTCAGTGCACACGGGGAAACAGGATTTTCTATTGTACAGGAAGGGCTTTATCAGTGCCACACGAAGGCAGGCTAGAGGTGGAATTTCCTCTGCCATTCAGGCAACCGCAGGACGGACTGTCGCGTCACACACAAGCGATGAAGCGCCGACCAGCTGATACAGCCTGGCTGCTCAATCAACCCTTGCTTGTCGTTCTCAATTTAATATGTCACCTGAGCACAATGACAACATGTTGGCTCTGATGTTATTGGTGGGGGGGTGGACTAGGTTGCTGGGGGGTGGGGAGGGTGAGAGAAGCAGACTCTTGAGCAAAACCCAAGCCAAACAAACACAGGCCTGTACCCAGGCTTCCCACAAACCTCAACCCACTTCTCAGTTCCCGCTATGGGCTTTTTCTTCTTCAAATACACAGACATTTACACAAAACCTAGGGGAAAAATGAATATGCAGAAGATCATTCCAGGAGAGTTTTACCATTTTGTCCAACTTGAGTCTTTCAGGGTCTTTAAATTCCTTTTCTCTCTTGTCCCACCACAGAGTCGTCCCCCTGTCCGCCTGCCTGCCCGCTGTTGTGCAGGAGTCAGAGTGAGCCGTACTGGAGCAGGACAGACAGGACAGGGCCAGGAGACTAACAGAGGTTTGAAAAGCTGGACTCCCCTGGGAACAGAGTCCTGATGTGCTGCTGCTTGTTCTGCCACGGAGGCGAGTCCAACCGCCGTTGCCTGTGAACGGGGCCCTTTTATCTGCTAAGTTTTTAGAGGGAAGGCGGGCTGTTTTCTCAAACAGCTTGGAGCTGAAAACAGCAGACAGAAACACACAAGACCCTTCAGACTCAGGGCTCCACTCGAGGCCTACTCAGCGTCAGCTGTTTGCCGGATGGCAATCAGATGAAGAGCTTTGAGAATTACTCAGAAGAGGGGTGAGAAGACAGGGCGAACAATAAACCATGCGTCGGTTTTAACCCTGAGGAGTGAGCCCAGAGTGTCCCTGTCTCTGCTCTGATTGTGATGCGTTCGCTCCCGGGGCCACTGATCAACACATGGCAGCCGGAGCGGTTGTTGAAGTATTCTTTTTTTTTTTTGTTGCTCTCAACACTGTGTATGCTAAATAAAATCACTAATGTGGGAAAAGCCCATCAATCCCCTTGTCTTTGTCAAATGCAACTCGAAAGCAAGGAAGAAAGAGTGGTGAAAATCCCCGGCTCCCTGAGTGCATTATGTATTTAAGCGGAGTTCGGCTCTGTGCTCTCAGGAAGAGCTGCTGTTGTGTTAATAGAAGAAAATGACTGGGTTGTACTTCCTCACAGTGATGGCGAGGCAGAGGACAGAGTTGAAGATCTACACTGGCTTACTTATTCCATCTGAGCCTCTCCAGCCACAGCATGGTTTTAATGCAACAGCCGAATCGATAGGACTTAATTTAGCTATCATTGCAGAGTAATGTGTCATTTTTAATGGTGCTGGCACTAAATTAAATTCAAAGACACCTCAGCTAATGGCATAAAAGGGAATGATATTTTGCTGTGATTTGCTACCCCATGGATTTAATGTGCCTGTATGCTGAGATATAGATGGAGATTTGTTAGCTTCCCTTTTAAAGACTAAAAAGAGGACTGCAGCACTTTCAGACCTAGTAATAATAATAATACAGAGGATACTAGATCACACACACCTTTTTTTATTTCAAGGGGTAGGTTGTCATTTTAAATTTAGTTAAATTAAGCATGTAGTTTAGAGTGGTCCTGGTGGCTAAAACTAATGGCTTACAGGTAAAGACCAAGGCTCACAAGAATTTCAACTGTCTTAGACAACTCCAATCTCAAAAACATTATAAGAAGTGTATGCAAACTCTGTTTTATGGCCCTTTAAATGTAATTTATTAATCAGCAGAAGGTTATTTATTGTTTGTTTTGATCAGGGGTCATAATCTTACAAGAGTCGACTGGTTTAAACAGGAATCAGAACCACAATCAAGGTGTAACATATAATCTTTGGAGAACAATATACAAATAAACTAAATTATGAATGATATTAAAGCATTTTATTGCTCATTATTCAAATAATTAATTTAAATACTTAACTACCCAGACAACTAAACTGGTATGCTAAAGTTTAAGTACATTACAAAGTGGTTTATTTGTGATTATGAAATTATGAAGCGAGAAAATGACAATCCTACAAATGGAATGCAGTTACAAATTGTAAGGAAGTGAAATCTGCTGGATCTAGTTTCAAATCATTGTAGACTTTGCATTGAGCAGTTTATGTTTTTTTTTTTTTTTACAAAGGAAATAAAGGTGGCAGGCAGGCAGTGAATTTCCAAAATGTTTCCTGTTTCAAACCCATACAGGTAAAAGAAGTTTTTCAGCTCAGAGTAATTGTTTCACATAAAAGTAAAGCAGTAAAAAAGTAAAAATCCAACAATTACCATTGTTAAATTAATGATAATTAGGTGATATTTTCATACATTGCTTTACTTTCATATTGGACTGTTACTCTGCCTGAAAACCCTTTAAATGTTTCATTCTCAAAATGTGTTTCACACAGGAAGAATCTTGGTGATACATCATCTCCGACCTCCATTTCCTGTGTAAATATTAATTGAGCTCTGTGTAAAAACCTGCCCAATGCAAATGTAATGTGGCTTAAAAGTTCATAAAACCTTGTTATGATAAACCACTCTGAAATCTAATGAAGACACCAAGAGACTTATCAACAATTTTCTGTCTCTCAAGACATTGACATTTTACACCAGAGGTTAGTATCCATATATTTATTTACATCCACAATACATACTACTTGTTTATGGGCACCAAATGATGGTATAAAGGGACAAAATGGCAACATGTGGGTACGAATTGACTTGGAGCCTCCGTCGCATGTCGGATTACTGTGCCTGCTGTGACGAAAGCGATCTATCCCAGAGCAGTGGCTGTGAAAACCAGATGGATTTTGGTGTAGGTTAGATAAAACCCGCTCTTTACCGTTTACCAGTACTGAACTATCCCTTCAATACCTGTAATTCAACCTCTGCCCATGATCTTGGGAGCAAAACAAGACCACAAATATCAAAACAAGCATGTTTTAACTTTCCACGTTACATGCGGTAACAAAAGCAACAGCCTCTCCTCCCCATGAATAATTTAGAGGGCCTCCGCGAACTGCAGCGGGTGCATCATCAGACAGCGCAAAACACAAACACACACAACCATTTTGTCACAAGCCCCGTGGGTCTGGTAAAGTTCAAACAAGTTGCAAGGAGAAAAATAAAAGAGATTGTGTCACCCAAATAATCTTCAACCTACACCAAAAAACAGAGGAAGCAGCAAATGCTTCCAGCCCATGTGACTATTCCCTGAAGCTGGGCATAATTAGGAGTCAAACATGGTTCACTCTATGCTCTTCACTAATTGTGTTAAAGAGCAGTGTTACTGGGAGGAGGAGGTGGGAGAAACGGAGGAGGAGGAGGAGAATCCTGGCTGGCAAGTACAGATACACGCACAGGCTAGTACACACACACAAATATACACAACAGGACTAGATAGAGTAAGATACAAAAGAAGCACGGTCTCTAGAGACAAGCTTTTGCTGGTCTTTGCAACTGGCGGCTGATAATACAAGTTGTAATTAATATAAAAGCAGGAGACAATATGGGAAGAGAGGCTGGCAGTGCAGCGGGGCCACAGGAGAGCAGGGAGAAGCTTGCTGCTGTCCCATGTTTCTCATTTACAAACACCTGCCTGGCACAATTTTACTGTCCCCCTCTGCACTCTGCCTACATCCCTAGGAATTTCAAATAAAATTGATTTAGCAGCATCATTGAATTTCACTTAAATTCCCTGGAAACCCGGAGAGGAGAGAGCAAAATGTCTTTGTGCTGTGTTGTTGGCGTATGTGAATGCTGAGAATGACAACCGCTGTGTGTGCTCTGCAGCAACATGGGTGTACATGAACAGAACAGCTAGCACACAGGGATGTAAATCATACAGAGGCTTGACGTCTCAAGATGCATATTAACATAAACAGAGAAAGAAACAAAATTGGCTTCCACATTTTTTTTTTACTTGCTTTTGTAGGGTTAGGTTCATAATTATGTGCAGCCACATTATAAAAGTATGAAGTACCTCTACAAGGTGCTTTACAGCACCCCGGTTAAAGAGTCCTTAATTTAGCAGCTAATAAATCACAACTGTATGTTATAAACAGACAGGAGGAATGAATTTATTCCTGACAACTTTCTTTTAACCGGAATGCAGGAGTCACAATATCCAAGCATATTTATCTTTAGAAAAAAAAAAAAAGATTTTGAAACGTGACTCATGAACTGGCATAAACATAAATGTAATTCCCAAATAAGAATAGACGTATAACTGTCAGAATAAAGCTGACATTTCCATTTCATTGCTTGTTTTTATTAGTTCCAGCAAATAAGTCTTAAACATAGATTTTTAACTCTATCATTAGCCGCATATCATGTCATTTAATCCAAGCTGATTCCAGAAGTATGATGATATTAAAATGCCGACTGTAAATGGTTTATTGCATTCATTTTCGCTGCAGAGAATAAGTGGAGTGTGGGAGATGCAACAGGTGAGAATGATTAGATATGGCTTACAAGAAGCATCTGCATCTGAACCGTGACCAAAAATGAAATTTAAGGCCACGAAATTAAGAAATCACTACACAAAGGGCTTAAGTAAACAACGCACTGAGCTTCAGGGCGCCACGATGTGCGGAAACAGACCAGACCGAAGCACCTATCTCCACTGAAAGGGCTCAAAATGAACTATTGCATTGGCTTTCTAACTTTACAGCTCAGCACCCCAAACCTGCACCGGGGAATCCAAACAGAAACGGTTTGTTTTCCTTTCTCCCATGCCTGCCATGCACTGCTGAGATAAGCTGCACTATAACTATGGGAACAAGTAAAACTCCCCGAGGAAAGCTCTACAAAACAAAACGCAGGGACCGGCAAATCACGCAGAATTTTTATGAAGCAAATTTTAAACTCTGCAGAAACTCATTCATTTCAGTCTACAATGTGCAAGTAAAAGGGAAAAAAGAGAGCTGCATGCTAATATGAAGACACAATGGCACCAGAAGACATAAAGACTAATTCATTAGAGCAGATAATACTCAGAGACTGTTAATTGTATTTGTCACCCTAATTGGATGTAGCACAGAGAAAGAAAAAAAAAGAAATTTTGTTCATTAATTATACAGACATGAAAGTGCACACACTGGCCATATACAGAATCTACACTGCTCTGTTTTTCTTTTTTCTTTTTCTTCTTATCAGTCTTTGTGTGTAATCCGGCATCTTTTTTTCTTCCCCTAAATGGGATGGAGTGGATATGAGGAGGGGCAATGAGTTGGGAAGCCCTGGGTGGGCTTACATATCTGAGATAGCCACAGCCGGGCGAGTAAGGGAAATCAACAGTGTCAGCAAGGCCTCATCCTGTTCTCACTATACTATAATCCAATCATCTGCAAGACAGTGCTGCATTCAAGTGTAAATAAAAGTGTGCTTATTATTCTCCACCGTCAGGTATAAGGAGGGGAGGCAGAAAGAGGGGAAGGAGACACACGGCAAAGAGCTTCATCATCTAGAGAAAAACCAACTTTCTTTTCCAAATGAGACGTAGCCTGGGGCTGTATATTAAAAATGCATATCAAAGCAAAGAGAGAGGGAAAAATGGACGTGAGAGATTCTAACTAAATAAATTAGCATATCTAACTATCAAACCAGCTTCCTCTCTTCAGTGAGACAAGGACATAAATTAATAATAAATCAGAGCGAGAGTGAATAAATAGAATGGGGGGGGAAATCGTAGGTTGTGGATGAGGCTTTATTTTATGATAGAAATGGCAACTATTGTGCTCATTCATATTGTGCAATATTTATCTCTAAAACAATAACTAATATAACATAATAAAATCAACACTGTTACAACTCAGGAAAGAGACTACTGCAAAACTATCAGTTTCTTTGAAATCACTACATGTAGGTGAATATTTCTATTTTATTCTATAAACTACTGATAACTTTTATCCCAATTTTCTCATTTCTAGTTTTCTAATAGAAACATTGTCACTGTGAGCATTTGCTTTCAGACAATGACAAAGTTGCAGCTTACAAAACTTTAAAAAAAAAGAAGAAAAGAAAATCCCTAGTTCATTTTCAATTTAACACAATACTGCTGTTTGACTTGGGAGGAGTTGGTAGTAAATATTTGATAGAATAACCATGAGTTTTAATTACAGCATGTCTCATGATCATCCCGTCAGTACCTCACTAGGGGAGATTTAGCATTGGAATTCACTGGACACCGATATTTCATACAGAAAAGTCTGATTTAATAAACAAATATATATATATATAAAGTGATCTCTGCAACCATGGAGGCAAACAAGGGGAAACACACACACACACACCCACACACACACACACACACCCTCTCTTCTGCTTTGGTGAAATTCAGCCCAGCAGTTAAGGTGCAATAAAAAGTTCAGTGGTGCCACAGAAGTGAAATAAATCCCTCAAACCTTAAATGCCTAATGAGGTGGTCAGTCCAAACGACTCCCAGATAAATAGCCTGTCATGCAGCCTGCTTTGTTTATTGCTGCTCTTTATTTGCTTTATTGACACATTTCATTTTCTAATTATCAAAAATATTCATCACGCGTGGAGCCATGCAGAGCTGGTGTCTGAGGATCCATCGGAAATTGGCTTGAGTATCCAACCATCTGCCATGAAACTAAACAGGCCAGTTTATCTAATCTCTGCAATATAAACAACAGCATGCCTCATTTCTGCACTTGTGTTTGAGGATCACAGTGTTGTAGTTTTTTCTTCTTCTTTCCTTTTCAGATTTTCCTCCGGGTTCTCAGCCCTAAATAAAGCTCACCTGGTTGCATACTTGCAGCGGCGCTACATAAGCGACAGGACAATTGCTATTGGGCCTATAGCCAGACTCAACAGATGCAGCGCACAGACTTTGCATAACACTTAAATCTGCTTTAATTCCTAATAGGCTTGGCCTTGCGCAGCACAGATATTTAACCAGCCACTTTGTTACTCAAGCAGATCATTTTTACTCCCACGAAAAAAAAAAGAAAAAAAACAAAAAACATTAGGTTTTATCACAGGCGAGCACCGATATCAGCTCAATCCTTCAGTGTCAGCCCAGTCCATACTGCGCAGGGCGAGTGGAAGCGGAGAGTGTGTGTTTATTACACCGAAAATGCGCGATTTAAACTGGAGGATCGATCTTCAAATTTAAAGCTACTGTACTTCAGGTGCATATAATTGAATTCAGCCTTATGCAGCCTGCGGCCATAAAGCAGCAGCAGCAGAGGAGAAAGCAACAGCAGAGCAAAAGAGAGGAAAAAAACGCACGGCAAATCAATACGAAACAATTAAACACATTAACATCAACAGCAATAGGAGGATCCTCCAGACGGATCATCATACGCCTTGTGAACTTGACATTGATGGTAAGCCTTTAGCTCTCAGATGTCTCTCAGTAGGTTCCCACTTTCTCCACCTCTGCTCCAAAAATCCACAGATTTGCGCGCACAGCCCCCCAAATATAAAGCTCTTCTTTCTTTTTTAAATATTGACCTAAAGCTGAAGCTTACAGCGCTGATACCCTGCTTTAGCTTTAAACCTGCGCAACTAATAATTGCCCTCTTCTCCCCCTCCTTTCCTTTCTGCGTGCGTTACTCCATAAATGCGCGTTTTTCTACGCACCCACTCAAACCTCCAGCAACACAAGCGCACAGGGACGCATCATGCACACATGACTGCTCCTAATCAAAAGACTAAAACAATAACTCAGTCTATTGTATCACATGTAGCTTTTGACCTCACAACATCGATTTTTTCCCCCTCTCTTTTACTTGCAGAACAGAGCGCGCTTTATTTACAGACAGGGGTCACACAACTGCAGCGCCAAAGAGGCTGCTTTTATGAACCATATCAGTCAAGTTTGTTTTTTTTAGCAAAAAATAATAATTTGTCATAATGCATTCAAAGTAATACTCTCAGTCAACAGCAGAGACGTCACATAAAACGCAGAAAAAGTTGGATTACTTACGTGATCTGCGAGATTAGTCGACGATCCCGAAAGTTCTTCGTGATCTGACTTCGAGCTGCCATCCCGCTCATCAATCACTAGATCTATTGGCATTTTTCCTTTCAAACAGCTGATGTACCGGTGGCAAAAATTGTCGCACAGCTCATGCACCTATAGGGTAATAAAAACAAAATATAAGAAAGAGATGGAAAAACAAATAACACAACATGATTCAGGGTGGAGATGGAAAAGCAGTCAGTCCAAGAATAACTCAAATTAAGGTGCATTATCGGCGGCGAGGAAACAATAGTCAAATTGTTGCCGCGGTTATTATTATTCTCCCGAGACCCGAGCAACAAGTTGAACGGACAAAAGAAAAAAAAATAAACAGTGTGCCTGTAACGAGCGGCTGAAACTGAATCTGCGGATCAATAGCAGTGCGCAACGTGGGCAAAGAGCCCCTGACATGTTTCATCAATAGTTCCTCCAGCTGCGTCAATAATTGGTTAAATAAAACATCTTATGGTGTAAAAAAAAAAATTATAATCCTAAAACTCTCACTGGCTTTGCTTTCGGTTTCTGTTTTATCTGGAACAATTTAAACATTGCATGAGCATTTGTTGCAGCTCTGATCATAAGGTTATTGATATAAGGTACCTTTTCTAGCTCCAAGAGGTGAAACCGTAATACTTGTATGGCTTGTATCATCTGGAACAGAAAGCAAAACAGGCACAATTAGAACGGGAAATGGTCTGAATTATATATATTTTCTTGTCATAAGGGCATTGTGTAAAAAAATAAACGCATGTTCTGCAGTGGAAAAGGGAAAACAAGTTGCTTCTCAAACGTGATCACTTACTGGTCAGATGGGTTCGGTATAGGAATATAATGCGGATCTGGTATCTGCGCGCAACTTCAAATAATGCGCACATTTTTTTCTTTTCTTTTTTTGAACCCAGAAATACACACTTACCAAATTATCCAACTCTGGATTTGATGAAAATAAAGGCTTTTCTGCTCGGACCTAAAATAAAGCAAAGATCAAAAATACATATATTTTAATTTCTGATTCTGACCCAGAAATCCTTTTTCAGAAATCAAACTTGTGAGCAGCTAAAAACGTCGAGAAAGTTTTTCACAGCAAATAATAAGTATGGGTATACCAGAAACATGGTGTGTCAGAACCCGGCCAGTGTTTTATTTTTAGTTTATTGTAATTTTTTTTTTTCAAGCTGAAGAATGGACCTGTTTGGCAAAGACTGCGATGTCCTCGTTGAAGGAGTCTGAGGAGCAGACGTCGCCTCCCGCAACGCCGGGCTCCCTCGGAGTACACGTCGCCAACTCGCACTTCTCGAAAACCAGTGCGAGCAGTGGGAATAAAGGGTGACTGCAGAGAGGAGGGGGAGAAAATACAAGCAGCCTGAGTGTATACGAGCAGCACTGCAGCGGCTGCACGGAACCCCGCTGCAAAAAATGTCCCAGCGAACCTGCATGATTCTACAATCCTCACATTACAAGACGCAGCTAAAGAAGAAGAAAAAAGCAGCTCACGCAACATACGCGAAAACCTCTCTTGGTTTTTTTTGTTTGTTTGTTTGTTTTTATTATAATTATTATTTTAATTATTTAATTTCTACCATCGTTAAATTTACTCCTCATTAACCAAGCGGTCGTGTGTTCGGGACGAGTCAACTTACCCGTGGCGTCAGCTGTAATATCATTTTATGCATTTAGAAATGAAAGTAACTGTGCTTAATTGGGATTTTTTTCTTCTTCTTCTGAGTTCAATATAATAATCGACTGATTGACAGTAACATTTCTTGCAGCGTGAAGCCACAAAACTCCAAACTCACAGAGTGATAGATGTCTTTGGAATTAAAACATATATATATATATACATATACATATGTATATATATATATCCACATTACTGATATGATTCTTCAATTAACCTCGCTATAAACTGAGTCTTGTAATTTTCTTCCGAGGAGGCCTGCGGCGATGATTCACACAAATAATAACATAGTCCATAAAAATAAGCATGTTTTTAAATGTAAATTATACTTTCAGAAAAAAGAATATTACTGTTTTAAAAATTGATCTCGAGATATTAAAAAAATGACTTGGTGCCCAAGTTTTTCATTTGCAGCAAAGTAAAAGTGGGTGTAAACTGTTCCTGCACATTGAATAACCGTGAGAATAAAAGAGATTAGGTCCGTGGATTATAACACTGGCTGTGTAAGTATCTGTGATCAGTGGCTGTAATCATATTTTTCTCTTTAATTGTTTGAAAATAATCTTAGAAAAGTAGCCTCGGGAGGACACACGGCGCGTTTTAACGCAGTCGGGGTGTGTGTGTGTGAGAGTGTGTGTGTGTGTGACAGCAAAACTGTTTTATTTTAATTTTTTTAAAATGCCAGCTAAACTAAAGCGTTAAAAATGCAGATTATCATTTTGCATTTGATATATGATTGTTGGCAGTAATAATAAAGCAACAATGTAATCAGCTTAAAATAGTTTTTATGTATTCCTTGTGCCACATTTGAGAGCTTCCATATTAATTTACAAGCTCAGGGCTGATACTCTTGCTTGCTTCAGGCTTTTACAATGAGTGTAAAATTACACACCAACAAAACTCCCCTAAAACCGACAACGTAGCTCCAAATTAAGCTCCAACCTGCACAAAGCTTCACTAAAACCAAGCGATGGGAAATAAACTCTAAAATTCACCCAGAGCTGTTAACTTTTTTTAAAAAAAAGGAGAGAGAGGGAAGTATTTAGTTGCATGTCTAAATCATGCAAAGCTTACCCGTAAATTTGATCTTTGTCCCTCTTTAAAACGTCGTTGACAGCGGAGCCCATGCTGGTGGGCATAACGTTAGGGTGGGGAGCGTGGGCTCCGTAGTGCTGGCTGGCGTGGAGCGGCGGTCCGTGGTTCAGGTGGTGGACCTGGGGAAGCGGCCGGGGCGCATGCGGGTCCCCGTACATGGACGCCGGGACTCCGTCCATCCCACCATAATGGGCCAGCTCATCGTACTGGGAATGAAATTGAAGTAAAAAATTAAAAGCGAGCGCATATTTATATTCTATTATGTAGTTGTTGTTTTTTTTTTGTTTGTTTTTTTTAAATGAAAGAAAGAAAACTTATACGAAAAGCATTTCTTTAAATAAAGCATGTTTGTCTCATTCTGGTTTTAAACAATCGCAATGAAGAGACTTAAAGCACGCTGCAACCAGCGCAAAGCTGTCGAATATTAAGGAGCCGCAACTCAATTTTATCATTACCAGAAACATTTTAAAGTTAGGTTGCTCCCTCTGCGCAAAAACAGCGAAACAGTTCGGAGTCTCCCGTGAAACTGCTTCGTGGAGCCTCGTCGGGAAAAGTGGAGGCTGTCACTTCGCGTGGAGAGTGAAAGCGCAGCAGAAAATGTCAAATAGAGCCGCTTTGATAAGAAAACTTTGTGAAATTGCCAGCGCCCCCGACTTAGAAAAGGGGGTTGCGATCTGAGCAGGTAAAGCGGAGTGAGATTTAAAACCTACCCTTTGCGCCATCAGGCTGCGCTCCAATAAACTCCCGAATCTGTCCGTATATGTTTAATATCCCAGATCGGAAAGTGATTTAGTGGCAAGATTCCCCTCTTTCAACCAACTTTTTGTGCGAATTCTCCTATTCGCCAGTGTGGTTCAGTTCAAACCGTCGCATCGGGAAGTTTTTGCAGCAATTTTTTTTTCTTGTTTTCCTTCTTTCCTCGAAAAAAAGAAAAAGAAAAGAAAAAAATGCGCCAAAGTGAAGGTTACAATCGGCCCATCAACAACCTGCATGTAACTAAACTGTCGTGTCTCATGGCTTTTTGCCACTCCAGCTGTCAATCAAAGCCAGAGGTTGTCAAGGTAATGAATGAATGACGGTTGGTGATGATGTTCAAGAGCAGGACGAATCTTTTTTAGTCCGTTTTCATCCCGCAAGTCCGCGTCTCCTTTAATGCCTCCAGATCGCTATCTTGTTTTATTATCACCGCAAAAAAAAGAAGAAGAAGAAGAGAAAAAAAAGGTGTAGAAATTAAGAGAGCGCGATTCGGATCTCTCCTTTTCTTTTCCCCCGTAGGTATTTCGTCTATCTTGGCGAGACTGAGATGAGTGAGTGTCAGCGAGTGTTGGCAGGTTGGCTGCTGGCTTGCTTATAGAAACAGAGTCAGTTCGCAGCGCTGAGCGGTGGGCGAATGAAATGACGGATCCCGGAAGTAGCGGTGGCCATAGCCAGTCCTGCAGCAGCTCCGCACAAGAGAGAGGAGAGGAGAGACCAAATCCTGTGATATGCAGAGTGTCTATGCGAGGCGCGGGGACGGCTTCAACTCCACACTGGGGGTAGAAAAAGCTCGAAACTCCCACCCCAATCCCTGTGTTTCACCGAGGAGCGACCTGAAGAGAAAGCAGGAGAGGACTCAGTGTGAGGGCGGATATAAGCTCCTCCGAGTTCTACAAAAACACAACACTGACTGCAACTTATCGGCATGAATATTCATTTGGAATAAGGCAACACAAAATCATAATTGAAAAGGCGAAATTACGCACAATGTATCCAAATACACGCGCTGGGATTGAAGCCTTATCAGTGATAGAAAACAAACAATTGTTAATAATCTGCGGGGAGAATTAGCTATTTATTATATTAATACCGTGTTTAGTGCATGGCGCTCATTTGTTTCATGTATTCGGGTTTACAAACTGATGTGCGGACTTAATATCTCCGTAATTCCTTCTAATCTCCTCCTAATTATTGCTATGCAGTGGCGCCACCAAGGGGGGGCAATGGGGGCAATGGCCACCCCTATAGATCAGTCTCATTGTGATTATCATCATGTTTCTTATATGGATATGAAATATTTTGTGTGTTTTTTTCTCTGTACTGAGCCACTTTTAGATATCCAACAACAATACAGTAAAAATCTACAATGGATTTCAGTTTTTGAGGTGCCAATCCTGGATTTTCAGTGCCTCCATTTTGTCACCGCTTCAATTTTATTTATTTTTTCTTCATGGTCCCCCTGTTGATAACATATGATAGAATACTGACTTTATTACATGGCACTCACTTCTTATGTGGTTTTTGTCATCATGAGTATTTATATAATATATTTTTATTTGGCTGCTAATTGTTGCTGTGCATAGATATCACAGAGGGAGGAGACCTAATGTTTCTTGATTTTTTGTTTTGTTTGTCTTTTTTTCAGTTTATATGACTATGGACTGAAGAGAAGACGGAACAAAGTTTGAACAGTGTACAACATTTATTTATTTATTGTCTTTTACATTTCTTTATGATTTTATTCACTTCGAAATAAAAGCTACACACCCTCTCCACATTTTTCCACCGGATCACAGCTAATATTGGGTTGTCTTTCCTCAGCGACATCTTCTGCGCTGAAGAGTGTTGTTGTTAGCAGGACTTGGGACTTTTTAAATGATTATTTATGGCAAACTCTCCTTGCAGGACATTTCCGGTTTTGAAGTGTCACCCAAGGTTATGAATCAGCCCCCACAATCCCCAAACCCTACTCCACCACCACATTTAGCCCTTTAAGAACCTTCTGAAGGCGACCAGGTCTTTTGCTATTTTGGGGGAAATTAAACACCCCTCTCGGTCCACAATGAACTTATCCAAGATGTAAAAAAAAAAAAAAAAAAGAGAGAGAGAGAGAAAATCTTTTGGGGGGACGAGGGGACGGGGAGGGGGGGGGGACTAATTTTGCATGTTCCTTCCGCCCAATCCCCACTCATGATAGGAGCTTACCTCAGAGTAGTCAATTATCAAAGCTCCCCCAAGATCATCAATCATGTGAGAAAATTGAAGTTTAGAGGAGGAGCAACGCTCCGGCCATCGATTCCAATGAAACCCCCCTTCTTCTTTTTTTCTCTTTCTTTCTTTTTTTACTTTTAGCCACAAAACAGAAGCAGGCCATCTATCCCTTTTAATATTTAGCTCCATCAGTGCTAACATGCCTTCGTGGCCGTATTGATAGGTCCAACGCATAAAGTCTCCATTTGGAGCTCGGTGACATTTTTTGATGGTGAAAATTAATTATTCACAGGTTAGGATTAAGCGCTCAGGGAGATGGGCTGTGGCTACTGTTGGAGGGTCAACAACTCTCCCAGCAAACAAAAATACCCAGCCAGTGCTGCATATGGAGGGCCGATTATACAGACAGCGGAGTTGAGCAACAAAGGAAAATGATTTAATAAATGAAACCGTGACAACAGTTATGTTTGTTGGCATAAAGTGAGGAGGGGTGGGGGAGGAAGATGGGATGTGCAGGACTGCAGGCTTTGACAAACGGCTGTATGTGTGGACATTTCGACGCGCAATACCCCGGGAAGGAGCTGCAGAGTTGCGCGCAGAGAGAGCCAGGGCGCTCACCGTCTCCAGGTCTCTGTGTGCGCTCTGTAAACACAGCCGGTCCGGCGCGCCGTGCCGCTTGAAGACTCTGATTCTCATAACCTAAATACTGCCGGTCTCATTGATTTCTGTGCTAACGATTGCATCTCTTATTTTTATTTTATTTTTTTCAACCACTATCCCTTTGGATGACCCATGGTAAGTAGCAAACGCTTCACCCTCACACACTTTTATTACGACCACGCGTTCTCTTCTCGTTCTAGGCACAGCAAAATTGGAAAGTTTTGTTTTTCTTTCTTTTTCTCCTTCTACTCCTTACCCAGAACTGAATTGTTTAAAATCCAACCCAGAATTAGTGACCTCTTTGGTGGACTCATTAAAGAGAAAATCTCGGCTGATGTTTAAAGTTTGCAGGCTTCTAGATCTGACGTGCGATTTAATGTGGAAAAGTGTGATTTGCCCCGAAGAAACACAGAAAGAGCGTGTGTTATTATGAACTGCTCCAAAGGGACACTGTAAAACTTAAACGTTTTTGATGACTTTAGTAGTTCTAAAAAATGAACTACATCTTAAAATTGTTTTAGAATTAAACGTAATTGGATTGTAAATAGATTAAATATGCTTAACCCTGTCTTTTTCTATTTATAAAATAGAACACACATTGCTGTTTAATCTCTTAATTTTTTG